>NC_063435.1:300000-585534 GCF_020379485.1 Brassica napus | reverse complement strand
TTTTTGGAAAGTTTTCATTTTTTGAGAAATACTGTAGATTTGGGTTTGTGATTTAGAAATTAGGATAACAAAATATTTTTGGATAGATGAGTATTCTTTCAGAATTTTTCATCAATATATAGTATTGTTAAATAATTTTCTTAAAAGCTGCTATTTTTGGAAAGTTTTCTTTTTTTTTGAGAAATACTTTAGATTTGGGTTTGTGATTTAGAAATTAGGATCACAAGAATATTTGTGGATAGATGAGTATTCTTTCAGAATTTTTAATCAATATATTGTATTTAAAATAATTTTCTTAAAAGCTGCTATTTTTGGAAAGTTTTCATTTTTTTTGAGAAATACTGTAGATTTGGGTTTGTGATTTAGAAATTAGGATAACAAAAAAATTTTTGGATAGATGAGTATTCTTCAGAATTTTTCATCATATATAGTATTGTTAAATAATTTTCTTAAAAGCTGCTATTTTGGAAAGAAGTTTTCATTTTTTTTGAGAAATACTTTAGATTTGGGTTTGTGATTTAGAAATTAGGATCACAAAAATATTTGTGGATAGATGAGTATTCTTTCAGAATTTTTCATCAATATATTGTATTTTAAAATAATTTTCTTAAAAGCTGCTATTTTTGGAAAGTTTTCATTTTTTTGAGAAATACTGTAGATTTGGGTTTGTGATTTAGAATTAGGATAACAAAAATATTTGTGGATAGATGAGTATTCTTTCAGAATTTTTAATCAATATATTGTATTTTAAAATAATTTTCTTAAAAGCTGCTATTTTTGGAAAGTTTTCATTTTTTTGAGAAATACTGTAGATTTGGGTTTTGTGATTTAGAAATTATAGGATAACAAAAATATTTTTGGATAGATGAGTATTCTTTCAGAATTTTTCATCAATATATGTATTGTTAAATAATTTCTTAAAAGCTGCTATTTTGGAAAGTTTTCATTTTTTTTGAGAAATACTTTAGATTTGGGTTTTGTGATTTAGAAATTAGGATCACAAGAATATTGGTGATAGATAGATATTTTTTCAGAATTTTTAATCAATATATTGTATTTTAAAATAATTTCTTAAAAAGCTGCTATTTGGAAAGTTTTTCAGTTTTCTTTTTTTTGAGAAATACTGTAGATTTGGGTTTGTGATTTAGAAATTAGGATAACAAAAATATTTGTGGATAGATAGATGAGTATTCTTTCAGAATTTTTCATCAATATATGTATTGTTAAATATTTTCTTAAATTAATTTCTTAAAAGCTGCTATTTTGGAAAGTTTTCATTTTTTGAGAAATACTGTAGATTTGGGTTTGTGATTTAGAAATTAGGATAACAAAAATATTTTGGATAGATGAGTATTCTTTCAGAATTTTTCATCAATATATTGTATTTTAAAATAATTTTTTTTAAAAGCTGCTATTTTGGAAAGTTTTCATTTTTTTGAGAAATACTGTAGATTGGGTTTGGTTTGTGATTTAGAAATTAGGATAACAAAAATATTTGTGGATAGATGAGTATTCTTTCAGAATTTTTCATCAATATATAGTATTGTTTTAAATAATTTTCTTAAAAGCTGCTATTTTTGGAAAGTTTTCATTTTTTTGAGAAATACTAGATTTGGGTTTGTGATAGAAAAATTAGGATCACAAGAATATTTGTGGATAGATGTATTATTTTTCAGAATTTTTTTTATCAATATATTGTATTTTAAAATAATTTTCTTAAAAGCTGCTATTTTGGAAAGTTTTCATTTTTTTGAGAAATACTGTAGATTTGGGTTTGTGATTTAGAAATTAGGATAACAAAAATATTTGTGGATAGATGAGTATTCTTTCAGAATTTTTAATCAATATATGTATTTTAAAATAATTTTCTTAAAAGCTGCTATTTTGGAAAGTTTTCATTTTTTGAGAAATACTGTAGATTTGGGTTTGTGATTTAGAAATTAGGATAACAAGAATATTTTTGGATAGATGAGTATTCTTTCAGAATTTTTTTTCATCAATATATAGTATTGTTAAATAATTTTCTTAAAAGCTGCTATTTTTGGAAAGTTTTCATTTTTTTGAGAAATACTTTAGATTTGGTTGTGATTTAGAAATTAGGATCACAAGAATATTTGTGGATAGATGAGTATTCTTTCAGAATTTTTAATCAATATATTGTATTTTAAAATAATTTTCTTAAAAGCTGCTATTTTTGGAAAGTTTTCATTTTTTTGAGAAATACTGTAGATTTGGGTTTGTGATTTAGAAATTAGGATAACAAAAATATTTGTGGATAGATGAGTATTCTTTCAGAATTTTTCATCAAATATAGTATTGTTAAATAATTTTCTTAAAAGCTGCTATTTTTGGAAAGTTTTCATTTTTTTGAGAAATACTGTAGATTTGGGTTTGTGATTTAGAAATTAGGATAACAAAAATATTTTTGGATAGATGAGTATTCTTTCAGAATTTTTCATCAATATATGTATTTTAAATAATTTTCTTAAAAGCTGCTATTTTTGGAAAGTTTTCATTTTTTTGAGAAATACTGTAGATTTGGGTTTGTGATTTAGAAATTAGGATCACAGAATATTTGTGGATAGATGAGTATTCTTTCAGATTTTTAATCAATATATATGTTGTATTTTAAAATAATTTTCTTAAAAGCTGCTATTTTTGGAAAGTTTTCATTTTTTTGAGAAATACTGTAGATTTGGGTTTGTGATTTAGAAATTAGGATAACAAAAATATTTTTGGATAGATGAGTATTCTTTCAGAATTTTTCATCAATATATAGTATTGTTAAATAATTTTCTTAAAAGCTGCTATTTTTGGAAAGTTTTCTTTTTTTTGAGAAATACTTTAGATTTGGGTTTGTGATTTAGAAATTAGGATCACAAGAATATTTGTGGATAGATGAGTATTCTTTCAGAATTTTTAATCCAATATATTGTATTTAAAATAATTTTCTTAAAAGCTGCTATTTTTGGAAAGTTTTCATTTTTTTGAGAAAGAAATACTGTAGATTTGGGTTTGTGATTTAGAAATTAGGATAACAAAAATATATTTGGATAGATGAGTATTCTTTCAGAATTTTTCATCAATATATAGTATTGTTAAATAATTTTTTTAAAAGCTGCTATTTTTGGAAAGTTTTCATTTTTTTTGAGAAATACTGTAGATTTGGGTTTGTGATTTAGAAATTAGGATCACAAGAATATTTGTGGATAGATGAGTATTTTTCAGAATTTTTAATCAATATATTGTATTTTAAAATAATTTCTTAAAAAGCTGCTATTTTTGGAAAGTTTTCATTTTTTTTTGAGAAATACTGTAGATTTGGGTTTGTGATTTAGAAATTAGGATAACAAAAAATATTTGTTGGATATTTGGATAGAGAGTATTCTTTCAGAATTTTTCATCAATATATAGTATGTTAAATAATTTTCTTAAAAGCTGCTATTTTTGGAAAGTTTTCTTTTTTTTGAGAAATACTTTAGATTTGGGTTTGTGATTTAGAAATTAGGATCACAAGAATATTTGTGGATAGATGAGTATTCTTTCAGAATTTTTCATCAATATATTGTATTTTAAAATAATTTTCTTAAAAATGCTATATTTTGGAAAGTTTTCATTTTTTGAGAAATACTGTAGATTTGGGTTTGTGATTTAGAAATTAGGATAACAAAAATATTTTTGGATAGATGAGTATTCTTTCAGAATTTTTCATCAATATATAGTATTGTTAAATAATTTTCTTAAAAGCTGCTATTTTTGGAAAGTTTTCATTTTTTGAGAAATACTGTAGATTTGGGTTTGTGATTTAGAAATTAGGATAACAAAAATATTTTTGGATAGATGAGTATTCTTTCAGAATTTTTCATCAATATATAGTATTGTTAAATAATTTTCTTAAAAGCTGCTATTTTTGGAAAGTTTTCTTTTTTTTTGAGAAATACTTTAGATTTGGGTTTGTGATTTAGAAATTAGGATCACAAAAATATTTGTGGATAGATGAGTATTCTTTCAGAATTTTTAATCAATATATTGTATTTAAAAAATATTTTCTTAAAAGCTGCTATTTTTGGAAAGTTTTCATTTTTTTGAGAAATACTGTAGATTTGGGTTTGTGATTTAGAAATTAGGATATACAAAAATATTTTGGATAGATGAGTATTCTTTCAGAATTTTTCATCAATATATAGTATTGTTAAATAATTTTCTTAAAAACTGCTATTTTTGGAAAGTTTTCATTTTTTGAGAAATACTTTAGATTTGGGTTTGTGATTTAGAAATTAGGATCACAAGAATATTTGTGGATAGATGAGTATTCTTTCAGAATTTTTAATCAATATATTGTATTTTAAAATAATTTTCTTTTAAAAGCTGCTATTTTGGAAAGTTTTCATTTTTTGAGAAATACTGTAGATTTGGGTTTGTGATTTAGAAATTAGGATAACAAAAATATTTTGGATAGATGAGTATTCTTTCAGAATTTTTCATCAATATTAGTATTGTTAAATAATTTTCTTAAAAGCTGCTATTTTTGGAAAGTTTTCATTTTTTTTAGAAATAATAGATTTAGATTTGGGTTTGTGATTTAGAAATTAGGATCACAAGAATATTTGTGGATAGATGAGTATTCTTTCAGAATTTTTAATCAATATATTGTATTTTAAAATAATTTTCTTAAAAGCTGCTATTTTTGGAAAGTTTTCATTTTTTGAGAAATACTGTAGATTTGGGTTTGTGATTTAGAAATTAGGATAACAAAAAAATATTGTGGATAGATGAGTATTCTTTCAGAATTTTTCATCAATATATAGTATTGTTAAATAATTTTCTTAAAAGCTGCTATTTTGGAAAGTTTTCATTTTTTGAGAAATACTGTAGATTTTGGTTTGTGATTTAGAAATTAGGATAACAAATATTTGTGGATAGATGAGTATTCTTTCAGAATTTTTCATCAATATATAGTATTGTTAAAATAATTTTCTTAAAAGCTGCTATTTTGGAAAGTTTTCATTTTTTTGAGAAATACTTTAGATTTGGGTTTGTGATTTAGAAATTAGGATCACAAGAATATTTGTGGATAGATGAGTATTCTTTCAGAATTTTTAATCAATATATTGTATTTAAAATAATTTTCTTAAAAGCTGCTATTTTTGGAAAGTTTCATTTTTTTTGAGAAATACTGTAGATTTGGGTTTGTGATTTAGAATTAGGATAACAAAAAATATTTGTGGGATAGATGAGTATTCTTTCAGAATTTTCATCAATATATAGTATTGTTAAATAATTTTCTTAAAAGCTGCTATTTTTGGAAAGTTTTTTTTTTTTGAGAAATACTTTAGATTTGGGTTTGTGATTTAGAAATTAGGATCACAAGAATATTTGTGGATAGATGAGTATTCTTTCAGAATTTTTAATCAATATATTGTATTTTAAAATAATTTTCTTAAAAGCTGCTATTTTTGGAAAGTTTTCATTTTTTTGAGAAATACTGTAGAGATTGGGTTTGTGATTTAGAAATTAGGATAACAAAAATATTTTGGATAGATGAGTATTTCTTTCAGAATTTTTCATCAATATATAGTATTGTTAAATAATTTTCTTAAAAAGCTGCTATTTTTGGAAAGTTTTCATTTTTTTGAGAAATACTTTAGATTTGGGTTTGTGATTTAGAAATTAGGATCACAAGAATATTTGTGGATAGATGAGTATTCTTTCAGAATTTTAATCAATATATTGTATTTTAAAATAATTTTCTTAAAAGCTGCTATTTTTGGAAAGTTTTCATTTTTTTGAGAAATACTGTAGATTTGGGTTTGTGATTTAGAAATTAGGATAACAAAAATATTTGTGGATAGATGAGTATTCTTTCAGAATTTTTCATCAATATATGTATTTTTAAATAATTTCTTAAAAGCTGCTATTTTGGAAAGTTTTCATTTTTTTGAGAAATACTGTAGATTTGGGGTTTGTGATTTAGAAATTAGGATAACAAAAATATTTGTGGATAGATGAGTATTCTTTCAGAATTTTTCATCAATATATTGTATTGTTAAATAATTTTCTTAAAAGCTGCTATTTTTGGAAAGTTTTCATTTTTTTGAGAAATACTTAGATTTGGGTTTGTGATTTAGAAATTAGGATCACAGAATATTTGTGGATAGATGAGTATTCTTTCAGAATTTTTAATCAATATATTGTATTTAAAATAATTTTCTTAAAAGCTGCTATTTTTGGAAAGTTTTCATTTTTTTGAGAAATACTGTAGATTTGGGTTTGTGATTTAGAAATTAGGATAACAAAAATATTTTGGATAGATGAGTATTCTTTCAGAATTTTTCATCAATATATAGTATTGTTAAATAATTTTCTTAAAAGCTGCTATTTTTGGAAAGTTTCTTTTTTTTTGAGAAATACTTTAGATTTGGGTTTGTGATTTAGAAATTAGGATCACAAGAATATTTGTGGATAGATGAGTATTCTTTCAGAATTTTTAATCAATATATTGTATTTTAAAATAATTTTCTTAAAAGCTGCTATTTTTGGAAAGTTTTCATTTTTTTGAGAAATACTGTAGATTTGGGTTTGTGATTTAGAAATTAGGATATAAAAAAAATATTTTGGATAGATGAGTATTCTTTCAGAATTTTTCAATCAATATATTGTATTGTTAAATAATTTTCTTAAAAGCTGCTATTTTGGAAAGTTTCATTTTTTTTGAGAAATACTTTAGATTTGGGTTTGTGATTTAGAAATTAGGATCACAAGAATATTTGTGGATAGATGAGTATTCTTTCAGAATTTTTAATCAATATATTGTATTTTAAAATAATTTTCTTAAAAGCTGCTATTTTTGGAAAGTTTTTTTTTTTGAGAAATACTGTAGATTTGGGTTTGTGATTTAGAAATTAGGATAACAAAAATATTTGTGGATAGATGAGTATTCTTTCAGAATTTTTCATCAATATATAGTATTGTTAAATAATTTCTTAAAAAGCTGCTATTTTGGAAAGTTTTCTTTTTTTTTGAGAAATACTTTAGATTTGGGTTTGTGATTTAGAAATTAGGATCACAAGAATATTTGTGGATAGATGAATTTTTATCAATATATTGTATTTTAAAATAATTTTTCTTAAAAGCTGCTATTTTTGGAAAGTTTTCATTTTTTTGAGAAATACTGTAGATTTGGGTTTGTGATTTAGAAATTAGGATAACAAAAATATTTTGGATAGATGAGTATTCTTTCAGAATTTTTCATCAATATATATAGTATTGTTAAAATAATTTTCTTAAAAGCTGCTATTTTTGGAAAGTTTCATTTTTTTTTGAGAAATACTGTAGATTTGGGTTTGTGATTTAGAAATTAGGATAACAAAAATATTTTTGGATAGATGAGTATTCTTTCAGAATTTTTCATCAATATATAGTATTGTTAAATAATTTTCTTAAAAGCTGCTATTTTGGAAAGTTTTCTTTTTTTTTGAGAAATACTTTAGATTTGGGTTTGTGATTAGAAATTAGGATCACAAGAATATTTGTGGATAGATGAGTATTCTTTCAGAAATTTTAATCAATATATTGTATTTTAAAATAATTTTCTTAAAAGCTGCTATTTTTGGAAAGTTTTCATTTTTTTGAGAAATACTGTAGATTTGGGTTTGTGATTTAGAAATTAGGATAACAAAAATATTTGTGGATAGATGAGTATTCTTTCAGAATTTTTCATCAATATATAGTATTGTTAAATAATTTTCTTAAAAGCTGCTATTTTTGGAAAGTTTTCATTTTTTTTGAGAAATACTGTAGATTTGGGTTTGTGATTTAGAAATTAGGATCACAAGAATATTTGTGGATAGATGAGTATTCTTTCAGAATTTTTAATCAATATATTGTATTTTAAAATAATTTCTTAAAAGCTGCTATTTTTGGAAAGTTTTCATTTTTTTGAGAAATACTGTAGATTTGGGTTTGTGATTTAGAAATTAGGATAACAAAATATTGTGGATAGATGAGTATTCTTTCAGAAATTTTCATCAATATATAGTATTGTTAAATAATTTTCTTAAAAGCTGCTATTTTTGGAAAGTTTTCTTTTTTTTTGAGAAATACTTTAGATTTGGGTTTGTGATTTAGAAATTAGGGATCACAAGAATATTTGTGGATAGATGAGTATTCTTTCAGAATTTTTAATCAATATATTGTATTTTAAAATAATTTTCTTAAAAGCTGCTATTTTTGGAAAGTTTTCATTTTTTTGAGAGAAATACTGTAGATTTGGGTTTGTGATTTAGAAATATAGGATAACAAAAATATTTGTGGATAGATGAGTATTCTTTCAGAATTTTTCATCAATATATTGTATTGTTAAATAATTTTCTTAAAAGCTGCTATTTTTGGAAAGTTTTCTTTTTTTTGAGAAATACTGTAGATTTGGGTTTGTGATTTAGAAATTAGGATCACAAAGAATATTTGTGGATAGATGAGTATTCTTTCAGAATTTTTCATCAATATATTGTATTTAAAATAATTTTCTTAAAAGCTGCTATTTTTGGAAAGTTTTCATTTTTTTGAGAAATACTTTAGATTTGGGTTTGTGATTTAGAAATTAGGATCACAAGAATATTTGTGGATAGATGAGTATTCTTTCAGAATTTTTAATCAATATATTGTATTTTAAAATAATTTCTTAAAAGCTGCTATTTTTGGAAAGTTTTCATTTTTTTGAGAAATACTGTAGATTTGGGTTTGTGATTTAGAAATTAGGATAACAAAAATATTTTGGATAGATGAGTATTCTTTCAGAATTTTTCATCAATATATAGTATTGTTAAATAATTTTCTTAAAAGCTGCTATTTTGGAAAGTTTTCTTTTTTTTTGAGAAATACTGTAGATTTGGGTTGTGATTTAGAAATTAGGATCACAAGAATATTTGTGGATAGATGAGTATTCTTTCAGAATTTTTAATCAATATATTGTATTTTAAAATAATTTTCTTAAAAGCTGCTATTTTGGAAAGTTTCATTTTTTTGAGAAATACTGTAGATTTGGGTTTGTGATTTAGAAATTAGGATAACAAAAATATTTTTGGATAGATGAGTATTCTTTCAGAATTTTCATCAATATAGTATTGTTAAATAATTTCTTAAAAGCTGCTATTTTTGGAAAGTTTTCATTTTTTTGAGAAATACTTTAGATTTGGGTTTGTGATTTAGAAATTAGGATCACAAGAATATTTGGTGGATAGATGAGTATTCTTTCAGAATTTTTAATCAATATATTGTATTTTAAAATAATTTTCTTAAAAGCTGCTATTTTTGGAAAGTTTTCATTTTTTTGAGAAATACTGTAGATTTGGGTTTGTGATTTAGAAATTAGGATAACAAAAATATTGTGGATAGATGAGTATTCTTTCAGAATTTTTCATCAATATATAGTATTGTTAAATAATTTTCTTAAAAACTGCTATTTTTGGAAAGTTTTCATTTTTTTGAGAAATACTGTAGATTTGGGTTTGTGATTTAGAAATTAGGATAACAAAAATATTTTTGGATAGATGAGTATTCTTTCAGAATTTTTCATCAATATATAGTATTGTTAAATAATTTTCTTAAAAGCTGCTATTTTTGGAAAGTTTTCATTTTTTTAGAAATACTGTAGATTTGGGTTTGTGATTTAGAAATTAGGATCACAAGAATATTTGTGGATAGATGAGTATTCTTTCAGAATTTTTAATCAATATATTGTATTTTAAAATAATTTTCTTAAAAGCTGCTTATTTTGGAAAGTTTTCATTTTTTTTGAGAAATACTGTAGATTTGTTGGTTTGTGATTTAGAAATTTAGGAATAACAAAAATATTTTTGGATAGATGAGTATTCTTTCAGAATTTTTCATCAATATATAGTATTGTTAAATAATTTTCTTAAAAGCTGCTATTTTTGGAAAGTTTTCATTTTTTTTGAGAAATACTTTAGATTTGGGTTTGTGATTTAGAAATTAGGATCACAAAAAATATTTGTGGATAGATGAGTATTCTTTCAGAATTTTTAATCAATATATTGTATTTTAAATAATTTTCTTAAAAGCTGCTATTTTTGGAAAGTTTTCATTTTTTGAGAAATACTGTAGATTTGGGTTTGTGATTTAGAAATTAGGATAACAAAATATTTTTGGATAGATGAGTATTCTTTCAGAATTTTTCATCAATATATAGTATGTTAAATAATTTTCTTAAAAGCTGCTATTTTTGGAAAGTTTTCATTTTTTTGAGAAATACTGTAGATTTGGGTTTGTGATTTAGAAATTAGGATCACAAGAATATTTGTGGATAGATGAGTATTTTTCAGAATTTTTATCAATATATTGTATTTTAAAATAATTTTCTTAAAAGCTGCTATTTTGGAAAGTTTTCATTTTTTTGAGAAATACTGTAGATTTGGGTTTGTGATTTAGAAATTAGGATAACAAAAATATTTGTGGATAGATGAGTATTCTTTCAGAATTTTTCATCAATATATAGTATTGTTAAATAATTTTCTTAAAAGCTGCTATTTTTGGAAAGTTTTCTTTTTTTTGAGAAATACTGTAGATTTGGGTTTGTGATTTAGAAATTAGGATCACAAGAATATTTGTGGATAGATTGAATTTTTAATCAATATATTGTATTTTAAATAATTTTCTTAAAAGCTGCTATTTTTGGAAAGTTTTCATTTTTTTGAGAAATACTGTAGATTTGGGTTTGTGATTTAGAAATTAGGATAACAAAAATATTTTGGATAGATGAGTATTCTTTCAGAATTTTTCATCAATATATAGTATTTTTAAAATAATTTTCTTAAAAAGCTGCTATTTTTGGAAAGTTTTCATTTTTTTGAGAAATACTGTAGATTTGGGTTTGTGATTTAGAAATTAGGATAACAAAAATATTTGTGGATAGATGAGTATTCTTTCAGAATTTTTCATCAATATATAGTATTGTTTTAAATATTTTCTTAAAAGCTGCTATTTTGGAAAGTTTTCTTTTTTTTTGAGAAATACTTTAGATTTGGGTTTGTGATTTAGAAATTAGGATCACAAAATATTTGTGGATAGATGAGTATTCTTTCAGAATTTTTAATCAATATATTGTATTTTAAATAATTTTCTTAAAAGCTGCTATTTTGGAAAGTTTTCTTTTTTTTGAGAAATACTGTAGATTTGGGTTTGTGATTTAGAAATTAGGATAACAAAAATATTTGTGGATAGATGAGTATTCTTTCAGAATTTTTCATCAATATATTGTATTGTTAAATAATTTTCTTAAAAGCTGCTATTTTTGGAAAGTTTTCTTTTTTTTTGAGAAATACTGTAGATTTGGGTTTGTGATTTAGAAATTAGGATCACAAGAATATTTGTGGATAGATGAGTATTTCAGAATTTTTAATCAATATATTGTATTTTAAAATAATTTTCTTAAAAGCTGCTATTTTTGGAAAGTTTTCATTTTTTTGAGAAATACTGTAGATTTGGGTTTGTGATTTAGAAATTAGGATAACAAAAATATTTGTGGATAGATGAGTATTCTTTCAGAATTTTTCATCAATATATAGTATTGTTAAATAATTTTCTAAAAAGCTGCTATTTTTGGAAATTTCATTTTTTTTGAGAAATACTGTAGATTTGGGTTTGTGATTTAGAAATTAGGATAACAAAAATATTTGTGGATAGATGAGTATTCTTTCAGAATTTTTCATCAATATATAGTATTTTAAAATAATTTTCTTAAAAGCTGCTATTTTTGGAAAGTTTTTTTTTTTTGAGAAATACTGTAGATTTGGGTTTGTGATTTAGAAATTAGGATCACAAAAATATTTGTGGATAGATGAGTATTCTTTCAGAATTTTTCATCAATATATTGTATTTTAAAATAATTTTCTTAAAAGCTGCTATTTTTGGAAAGTTTTCATTTTTTTGAGAAATACTGTAGATTTGGGTTTGTGATTTAGAAATTAGGATAACAAAAATATTTTTGGATAGATGAGTATTCTTTCAGAATTTTTCATCAATATATAGTATTGTTAAATAATTTTCTTAAAAGCTGCTATTTTGGAAAGTTTTCATTTTTTTGAGAAATACTGTAGATTTGGGTTTGTGATTTAGAAATTAGGATCACAAGAATATTTGTGGATAGATGAGTATTCTTTCAGAATTTTTAATCAATATATTGTATTTAAAATAATTTTCTTAAAAGCTGCTATTTTTGGAAAGTTTCATTTTTTTTGAGAAATACTGTAGATTTGGGTTTGTGATTTAGAAATTAGGATAACAAAATATTTGTGGATAGATGAGTATTCTTTCAGAATTTTTCATCAATATATAGTATTGTAAATAATTTTCTTAAAAGCTGCTATTTTTGGAAAGTTTTTTTTTTTTTGAGAAATACTTAGATTTGGGTTTGTGATTTAGAAATTAGGATCACAAGAATATTTGTGGATAGATGAGTATTCTTTCAGAATTTTTAATCAATATATTGTATTTAAAATAATTTTCTTTTAAAAGCTGCTATTTTGGAAAGTTTTCATTTTTTTGAGAAACTTGTAGATTGGGTTTGTGATTTAGAAATTAGGATAACAAAAATATTTGTGGATAGATGAGTATTCTTTCAGAATTTTTCATCAATATATAGTATTGTTAAAAAATTTTCTTAAAAGCTGCTATTTTTGGAAAGTTTTCTTTTTTTTTGAGAAATACTGTAGATTTGGGTTTGTGATTTAGAAATTAGGATCACAAAAATATTTGTGGATAGATGAGTATTCTTTCAGAATTTTTATCAATATATTGTATTTAAAATAATTTTCTTAAAAGCTGCTATTTTGGAAAGTTTTCATTTTTTTGAGAAATACTGTAGATTTGGGTTTGTGATTTAGAAATTAGGATACAAAATATTTGTGGATAGATGAGTATTCTTTCAGAATTTTTAATCAATATATTGTATTTTAAATAATTTTCTTAAAAGCTGCTATTTTTGGAAAGTTTTCATTTTTTTTGAGAAATACTGTAGATTTGGGTTTGTGATTTAGAAATTAGGATAACAAAAATATTTTGGATAGATGAGTATTCTTTCAGAATTTTTCATCAATATATAGTATTGTTAAATAATTTTCTTAAAAGCTGCTATTTTGGAAAGTTTTCTTTTTTTTGAGAAATACTGTAGATTTGGGTTTGTGATTTAGAAATTAGGATCACAAGAATATTGTGGATAGATGAGTATTCTTTCAGAATTTTTAATCAATATATTGTATTTTAAAATAATTTTCTTAAAAGCTGCTATTTTTGGAAAGTTTTCATTTTTTGAGAAATACTGTAGATTTGGGTTTGTGATTTAGAAATTAGGATAACAAAAATATTTTGGATAGATGAGTATTCTTTCAGAATTTTTCATCAATATATAGTATTGTTAAATAATTTTCTTAAAAGCTGCTATTTTTGGAAAGTTTTCATTTTTTTGAGAAATACTGTAGATTTGGGTTTGTGATTTAGAAATTAGGATCACAAAAATATTTGTGGATAGATGAGTATTCTTTCAGAATTTTTAATCAATATATTGTATTTTAAAATAATTTTCTTAAAAGCTGCTATTTTGGAAAGTTTTTTTTTTTGAGAAATACTGTAGATTTGGGTTTGTGATTTAGAAATTAGGATAACAAAAATATTTGTGGATAGATGAGTATTCTTTCAGAATTTTTCATCAATATATAGTATTGTTAAATTTTCTTAAAAGCTGCTATTTTTGGAAAGTTTTCATTTTTTTGAGAAATACTGTAGATTGGGTTTGTGATTTAGAAATTAGGATAACAAAAATATTTTGGATAGATGAGTATTCTTTCAGAATTTTCATCAATATATAGTATTGTTAAATAATTTTCTTAAAAACTGCTATTTTTGGAAAGTTTTTATTTTTTTGAGAAATACTGTAGATTTGGGGTTGTGATTTAGAAATTAGGATCACAAGAATATTTGTGGATAGATGAGTATTCTTTCAGAATTTTTAATCAATATATTGTATTTAAAATAATTTTCTTAAAAGCTGCTATTTTTGGAAAGTTTTCATTTTTTTGAGAAATACTGTAGATTTGGGTTGTGATTTAGAAATTAGGATAACAAAAATATTTGTGGATAGATGAGTATTCTTTCAGAATTTTTCATCAATATATAGTATTGTTAAATAATTTTCTTAAAAGCTGCTATTTTTGGAAAGTTTTCATTTTTTTTGAGAAATACTGTAGATTTGGGTTTGTGATTTAGAAATTAGGATAACAAAAATATTTTGGATAGATGAGTATTCTTTCAGAATTTTTCATCAATATATGTATTGTTAAATAATTTTCTTAAAAGCTGCTATTTTTGGAAAGTTTTCTTTTTTTTGAGAAATACTGTAGATTTGGGTTTGTGATTTAGAAATTAGGATCACAAGAATATTTGTGGATAGATGAGTATTCTTTCAGAATTTTTAATCAATATATTGTATTTAAAATAATTTTCTTAAAAGCTGCTATTTTTGGAAAGTTTTCATTTTTTTGAGAAATACTGTAGATTTGGGTTTGTGATTTAGAAATTAGGATAACAAAAATATTTTGGATAGATGAGTATTCTTTCAGAATTTTTCATCAATATATAGTATTGTTAAATAATTTTCTTAAAAGCTGCTATTTTTGGAAAGTTTTCATTTTTTTTTGAGAAATACTGTAGATTTGGGTTGTGATTTAGAAATTAGGAAAAATTAGGATACAAGAATATTGTGGATTAGAGAATTTTTAATCAATATATTGTATTTTAAAATAATTTTCTTAAAAGCTGCTATTTTTGGAAAGTTTTCATTTTTTTGAGAAATACTGTAGATTTGGGTTTGTGATTTAGAAATTAGGATAACAAAAATATTTGTGGATAGATGAGTATTCTTTCAGAATTTTCATCATATATATATTGTTTTTAAAAATTTTCTTAAAAGCTGCTATTTTTGGAAAGTTTTCATTTTTTTTGAGAAATACTGTAGATTTGGGTTTGTGATTTAGAAATTAGGAATAAAAAAAATATTTTGGATAGATGAGTATTCTTTCAGAATTTTTCATCAATATATAGTATTGTTAAATAATTTTCTTAAAAGCTGCTATTTTTGGAAAGTTTTTTTTTTTGAGAAATACTGTAGATTTGGGTTTGTGATTTAGAAATTAGGATCACAAAAATATTTGTGGATAGATGAGTATTCTTTCAGAATTTTTAATCAATATATTGTATTTTAAATAATTCTTAATTTTCTTAAAAGCTGCTATTTTTGGAAAGTTTTCATTTTTTGAGAAATACTGTAGATTTGGGTTGTGATTTAGAAATTAGGATAACAAAAAATTTTTGGATAGATGAGTATTCTTTCAGAATTTTCATCAATATATAGTATGTTAAATAATTTCTTAAAAGCTGCTATTTTTGGAAAGTTTCATTTTTTTTGAGAAATACTGTAGATTTGGGTTGTGTTTGAATTAGAAATTAGGATCACAAGAATATTTGTGGATAGATGAGTATTCTTTCAGAATTTTAATCAATATATTGTATTTTAAAATAATTTCTTAAAAGCTGCTATTTTTGGAAAGTTTTCATTTTTTTGAGAAATACTGTAGATTTGGGTTTGTGATTTAGAAATTAGGATAACAAAAATATTTTGGGATAGATGAGTATTCTTTCAGAATTTTTCATCAATATATAGTATTGTTAAATAATTTTCTTAAAAGCTGCTATTTTTGGAAAGTTTTCTTTTTTTTGAGAAATACTTAGATTTGGTTTGTGATTTAGAAATTAGGATCACAAAAATATTTGTGGATAGATGAGTATTCTTTCAGAATTTTTAATCAATATATGTATTTTAAAATAATTTTCTTAAAAGCTGCTATTTTTGGAAAGTTTTCATTTTTTTGAGAAATACTGTAGATTTGGGTTTGTGATTTAGAAATTAGGATACAAAAAATTATTGTGGATAGATGAGTATTCTTTCAGAATTTTTCATCAATATATAGTATGTTAAATAATTTTCTTAAAAGCTGCTATTTTTGGAAAGTTTTTTTTTTTTTTGAGAAATACTGTAGATTTGGGTTTGTGATTTAGAAATTAGGATAACAAAATATTTGTGGATAGATGAGTATTCTTTCAGAATTTTTAATCAATATATTGTATTTTAAATAATTTTCTTAAAAGCTGCTATTTTTGGAAAGTTTTTTTTTTTGAGAAATACTGTAGATTTGGGGTTTGTGATTTAGAAATTAGGATCACAAGAATATTTGTGGATAGATGAGTATTCTTTCAGAATTTTTAATCAATATATTGTATTTTAAAATAATTTTCTTAAAAGCTGCTATTTTTGGAAAGTTTTCATTTTTTGAGAAATACTGTAGATTTGGGTTTGTGATTTAGAAAAATTAGGATAACAAAAATATTTGTGGATAGATGAGTATTCTTTCAGAATTTTTCATCAATATATAGTATTGTTAAATAATTTTCTTAAAAGCTGCTATTTTTGGAAAGTTTTTTTTTTTTTTGAGAAATACTGTAGATTTGGGTTTGTGATTTAGAAATTAGGATCACAAAAATATTTGTGGATAGATGAGTATTCTTTCAGAATTTTTAATCAATATATTGTATTTTAAAATAATTTTCTTAAAAGCTGCTATTTTTGGAAAGTTTTCATTTTTTTGAGAAATACTGTAGATTTGGGTTTGTGATTTAGAAATTAGGATAACAAAAATATTTGTGGATAGATGAGTATTCTTTCAGAATTTTTCATCAATATATAGTATTGTTAAATAATTTTCTTAAAAGCTGCTATTTTTGGAAAGTTTTCATTTTTTTGAGAAATACTTTAGATTTGGGTTTGTGATTTAGAAATTAGGATCACAAGAATATTGTGGATAGATGAGTATTCTTTCAGAATTTTAATCAATATATTGTATTTTAAATAATTTTCTTAAAAGCTGCTATTTTTGGAAAGTTTCATTTTTTTGAGAAATACTTAGATTTGGGTTTGTGATTTAGAAATTAGGATAACAAAAATATTTGTGGATAGATGAGTATTCTTTCAGAATTTTTCAATTCATCAATATATGTATTGTTAAATAATTTTCTTAAAAGCTGCTATTTTTGGAAAGTTTTCATTTTTTTGAGAAATACTGTAGATTTGGGTTTGTGATTTAGAAATTAGGATAACAAAAATATTTGTGGATAGATGAGTATTCTTTCAGAATTTTCATCAATATATAGTATTGTTAAATAATTTTCTTAAAAGCTGCTATTTTGGAAAGTTTTCATTTTTTTGAGAAATACTTAGATTTGGGTTTGTGATTTAGAAATTAGGATCACAAGAATATTTGTGGATAGATGAGTATTCTTTCAGAATTTTTAATCAATATATTGTATTTTAAATAATTTTCTTAAAAGCTGCTATTTTTGGAAAGTTTTCATTTTTTTTGAGAAATACTGTAGATTTGGGTTTGTGATTTAGAAATTAGGATAACAAAAATATTTGTGGATAGATGAGTATTCTTTCAGAATTTTTCATCAATATATAGTATTGTTAAATAATTTTCTTAAAAGCTGCTATTTTGGAAAGTTTTCTTTTTTTTGAGAAATACTGTAGATTTGGGTTTGTGATTTAGAAATTAGGATCAAAAAAATATTTGTGGATAGATGAGTATTCTTTCAGAATTTTTAATCAATATATTGTATTTAAAATAATTTTCTTAAAAGCTGCTATTTTTGGAAAGTTTTCATTTTTTTGAGAAATACTGTAGATTTGGGTTTGTGATTTAGAAATTAGGATAACAAAAATATTTTTGGATAGATGAGTATTCTTTCAGAATTTTCATCAATATATAGTATTGTTAAATAATTTTCTTAAAAGCTGCTATTTTTGGAAAGTTTTCATTTTTTTGAGAAATACTTAGATTTGGGTTTGTGATTTAGAAATTAGGATCACAAGAATATTTGTGGATAGATGAGTATTTTCTCAGAATTTTTAATCAATATATTGTATTTTAAAATAATTTTCTTAAAAGCTGCTATTTTTGGAAAGTTTTCATTTTTTTTGAGAAATACTGTAGATTTGGGTTTGTGATTTAGAAATTAGGATAACAAAAATATTTGTGGATAGATGAGTATTCTTTCAGAATTTTTCATCAATATATGTATTGTTAAAATAATTTCTTAAAAGCTGCTATTTTTGGAAAGTTTTCTTTTTTTTTTTGAGAAATACTTTAGATTTGGGTTTGTGATTTAGAAATTAGGATCACAAGAATATTTGTGGATAGATGAATTTTTAATCAATATATTGTATTTTAAAATAATTTTCTTAAAAGCTGCTATTTTTGGAAAGTTTTCATTTTTTTGAGAAATACTGTAGATTTGGGTTTGTGATTTAGAAATTAGGATAACAAAAATATTTTTGGATAGATGAGTATTCTTTCAGAATTTTTCATCAATATATAGTATTGTTAAAATAATTTTCTTAAAAGCTGCTATATTTGGAAAGTTTTCATTTTTTTTGAGAAATACTGTAGATTTTGGTTTGTGATTTAGAAATTAGGATAACAAAAATATTTGTGGATAGATGAGTATTCTTTCAGAATTTTTCATCAATATATAGTATGTTAAATAATTTTCTTAAAAGCTGCTATTTTTGGAAAGTTTTCTTTTTTTTGAGAAATACTTTAGATTTGGGTTTGTGATTTAGAAATTAGGATCACAAGAATATTTGTGGATAGATGAGTATTCTTTCAGAATTTTAATCAATATATATTGTATTTTTAAATAATTTTCTTAAAAGCTGCTATTTTTGGAAAGTTTTCATTTTTTTGAGAAATACTGTAGATTTGGGTTTGTGATTTAGAAATTAGGATAACAAAAATATTTTGGATAGATGAGTATTCTTTCAGAATTTTTCATCAATATATAGTATTGTTAAATAATTTTCTTAAAAGCTGCTATTTTTGGAAAGTTTTCATTTTTTTTGAGAAATACTTAGATTTGGGTTTGTGATTTAGAAATTAGGATCACAAGAATATTTGTGGATAGATGAGTATTCTTTCAGAATTTTAATCAATATATTGTATTTTAAAATAATTTTCTTAAAAGCTGCTATTTTTGGAAAGTTTTCATTTTTTTGAGAAATACTGTAGATTTGGGTTTGTGATTTAGAAATTAGGATAACAAAAATATTTTTGGATAGATGAGTATTCTTTCAGAATTTTTCATCAATATATAGTATTGTTAAATAATTTTCTTAAAAGCTGCTATTTTTGGAAAGTTTTCTTTTTTTTGAGAAATACTTTAGATTTGGGTTTGTGATTTAGAAATTAGGATCACAAGAATATTTGTGGATAGATGAGTATTCTTTCAGAATTTTAATCAATATATTGTATTTTAAAATAATTTTCTTAAAAGCTGCTATTTTTGGAAAGTTTTCATTTTTTTTGAGAAATACTGTAGATTTGGGTTTGTGATTTATTTAGAATTAGGATAACAAAAATATTTGTGGATAGATGAGTATTCTTTCAGATTTTTCATCAATATATAGTATTGTAAAATAATTTTCTTAAAAACTGCTATTTTTGGAAAGTTTCATTTTTTTTTGAGAAATACTGTAGATTTGGGTTTGTGATTTAGAAATTAGGATAACAAAAATATTTTTGGATAGATGAGTATTCTTTCAGAATTTTTCATCAATATATAGTATTGTTAAATAATTTTCTTAAAAGCTGCTATATTTGGAAAGTTTTCATTTTTTTAGAAATACTTTAGATTTGGGTTTGTGATTTAGAAATTAGGATCAAAGAAATATTTGTGGATAGATGAGTATTCTTTCAGAATTTTTAATCAATATATTGTATTTTAAAATAATTTTCTTAAAAGCTGCTATTTTTGGAAAGTTTTCATTTTTTTTTGAGAAATACTGTAGATTTGGGTTTGTGATTTAGAAATTAGGATAACAAAAATATTTTGGATAGATGAGTATTCTTTCAGAATTTTTCATCAATATATAGTATTGTTAAATAATTTTCTTAAAAGCTGCTATTTTGGAAAGTTTTCATTTTTTGAGAAATACTGTAGATTTGGGTTTGTGATTTAGAAATTAGGATCACAAGAATATTTGTGGATAGATGAGTATTCTTTCAGAATTTTTAATCAATATATTGTATTTTAAAATAATTTCTTAAAAGCTGCTATTTTTGGAAAGTTTTCATTTTTTGAGAAATACTGTAGATTTGGGTTTTGTGATTTAGAAATTAGGATAACAAAAATATTTGTGGATAGATGAGTATTCTTTCAGAATTTTTCATCAATATATAGTATTGTAAAATAATTTTTTTTAAAAGCTGCTATTTTTGGAAAGTTTTCATTTTTTTGAGAAATACTGTAGATTTGGGTTTGTGATTTAGAAATTAGGATCACAAGAATATTTGTGGATAGATGAGTATTTTCAGAATTTTTAATCAATATATAGTATTTTAAAATAATTTCTTAAAAGCTGCTATTTTGGAAAGTTTTCATTTTTTGAGAAATACTGTAGATTTGGGTTTGTGATTTAGAATTAGGATAACAAAAAATATTGTGGATAGATGAGTATTCTTTCAGAATTTTTCATCAATATATAGTATGTTAAATAATTTCTTAAAAGCTGCTATTTTTGGAAAGTTTTCATTTTTTTGAGAAATACTGTAGATTTGGGTTTGTGATTTAGAAATTAGGATAACAAAATATTTTGGATAGATGAGTATTCTTTCAGAATTTTTCATCAATATATAGTATTGTTAAATAATTTTCTTAAAAGCTGCTATTTTTGGAAAGTTTCATTTTTTTTGAGAAATACTAGATTGGGTTTGTGATTTAGAAATTAGGATCACAAGAATATTTGTGGATAGATGAGTATTCTTTCAGAATTTTTAATCAATATATTGTATTTTAAAATAATTTTCTTAAAAGCTGCTATTTTGGAAAGTTTTCATTTTTTTTTGAGAAATACTGTAGATTTGGGTTTGTGATTTAGAAATTAGGATAACAAAAATATTTTTGGATAGATGAGTATTCTTTCAGAATTTTTCATCAATATTTTTGTATTTGTTAGTATTGTTAAATAATTTTCTTAAAAGCTGCTATTTTGGAAAGTTTTCTTTTTTTTTGAGAAATACTTTAGATTTGGGTTTGGGTTTGTGATTTAGAAATTAGGATCACAAGAATATTTGTGGATAGATGAGTATTCTTTCAGAATTTAATCATATATATTGTATTTTAAAATAATTTTCTTAAAAGCTGCTATTTTGGAAAGTTTTCATTTTTTTGAGAAATACTTTAGATTTGGGTTTGTGATTTAGAAATTAGGATCACAAAAATATTTGTGGATAGATGAGTATTCTTTCAGAATTTTTAATCAATATATTGTAATATTTTAAAATAATTTTCTTAAAAGCTGCTATTTTGGAAAGTTTTCATTTTTTTTGAGAATACTGTAGATTTGGGTTTGTGATTTAGAAATTAGGATAACAAAAATATTTTGGATAGATGAGTATTCTTTCAGAATTTTCAATCAATATATGTATTGTTAAATAATTTCTTAAAAGCTGCTATTTTGGAAAGTTTTCATTTTTTTTGAGAAATACTTTAGATTTGGGTTTGTGATTTAGAAATTAGGATCACAAAATATTTGTGGATAGATGAGTATTCTTTCAGAATTTTTAATCAATATATTGTATTTTAAAATAATTTCTTAAAAGCTGCTATTTTTGGAAAGTTTTCATTTTTTGAGAAATACTGTAGATTTGGGTTTGTGATTTAGAAATTAGGATAACAAAAATATTTTTGGATAGATGAGTATTCTTTCAGAATTTTTCATCAATATAGTATTGTTAAATAATTTCTTAAAAAAGCTGCTATTTTTGGAAAGTTTTCATTTTTTTTAGAAATACTTAGATTTGGGTTTGTGATTTAGAAATTAGGATCACAAGAATATTTGTGGATAGATGAGTATTCTTTCAGAATTTTAATCAATATATTGTATTTTAAAATAATTTTCTTAAAAGCTGCTATTTTTGGAAAGTTTTCATTTTTTTGAGAAATACTGTAGATTTGGGTTTGTGATTTAGAATTAGGATTAACAAAAATATTGTGGATAGATGAGTATTCTTTCAGAATTTTTCATCAATATATAGTATTGTTAAATAATTTTCTTAAAAACTGCTATTTTTGGAAAGTTTTCATTTTTTGAGAAATACTGTAGATTTGGGTTTGTGATTTAGAAATTAGGATAACAAAAATATTTGTGGATAGATGAGTATTCTTTCAGAATTTTCATCAATATATAGTATTGTTAAATAATTTTCTTAAAAGCTGCTATTTTTGGAAAGTTTTCATTTTTTTGAGAAATACTTTAGATTTGGGTTTGTGATTTAGAAATTAGGATCACAAAATATTTGTGGATAGATGAGTATTCTTTCAGAATTTTTAATCAATATATTGTATTTTAAAATAATTTTCTTAAAAGCTGCTATTTTTGGAAAGTTTCATTTTTTTGAGAAATACTGTAGATTTGGGTTTGTGATTTAGAAATTAGGATAACAAAAATATTTTGGATAGATGAGTATTCTTTCAGAATTTTTCATCAATATATAGTATTGTTAAATAATTTTCTTAAAAGCTGCTATTTTGGAAAGTTTTCATTTTTTTTGAGAAATACTTTAGATTTGGGTTTGTGATTTAGAAATTAGGATCACAAGAATATTTGTGGATAGATGAGTATTCTTTCAGAATTTTTATCAATATATTGTATTTTAAAATAATTTTCTTAAAAGCTGCTATTTTTGGAAAGTTTTCATTTTTTTGAGAAATACTGTAGATTTGGGTTTGTGATTTAGAAATTAGAATTAGATAACAAAATATTTTTGGATAGATGAGTATTCTTTCAGAATTTTTCATCAATATATAGTATTGTTAAATAATTTTCTTAAAAGCTGCTATTTTGGAAAGTTTTCATTTTTTTTTGAGAAATACTTTAGATTTGGGTTTGTGATTTAGAAATTAGGATCACAAGAATATTTGTGGATAGATGAGTATTCTTTCAGAATTTTTAATCAATATATTGTATTTTAAAATAATTTTCTTAAAAGCTGCTATTTTTGGAAAGTTTTCATTTTTTTTGAGAAATACTGTAGATTTGGGTTTGTGATTTAGAAATTAGGATAACAAAATATTTTGTGGATAGATGAGTATTCTTTCAGAATTTTTCATCAATATATAGTATTGTTAAATAATTTTCTTAAAAGCTGCTATTTTTGGAAAGTTTTCTTTTTTTTTGAGAAATACTTTAGATTTGGGTTTGTGATTTAGAAATTAGGATCACAAGAATATTTGTGGATAGATGAATTTTTAATCAATATATTGTATTTTAAAATAATTTTCTTAAAAGCTGCTATTTTGGAAAGTTTTCATTTTTTGAGAAATACTGTAGATTTGGGTTTGTGATTTAGAAATTAGGATAACAAAAATATTTGTGGATAGATGAGTATTCTTTCAGAATTTTCATCAATATATGTATTGTTAAATAATTTTCTTAAAAGCTGCTATTTTTGGAAAGTTTTCATTTTTTTGAGAATACTGTAGATTTGGGTTTGTGATTTAGAAATTAGGATAACAAAAATATTTTGGATAGATGAGTATTCTTTCAGAATTTTTCATCAATATATAGTATTGTTAAATAATTTTCTTAAAAGCTGCTATTTTTGGAAAGTTTTCTTTTTTTTGAGAAATACTTTAGATTTGGGTTTGTGATTTAGAAATTAGGATCACAAGAATATTTGTGGATAGATGAGTATTCTTTCAGAATTTTTAATCAATATATTGTATTTTAAAATAATTTTCTTAAAAGCTGCTATTTTTGGAAAGTTTTCATTTTTTGAGAAATACTGTAGATTTGGGTTTGTGATTTAGAAATTAGGATAACAAAAATATTTGTGGATAGATGAGTATTCTTTCAGAATTTTTCATCAATATATAGTATTGTTAAATAATTTTCTTAAAAGCTGCTATTTTGGAAAGTTTTCATTTTTTTGAGAAATACTTTAGATTGGGTTTGTGATTTAGAAATTAGGATCACAAGAATATTTGTGGATAGATGAGTATTCTTTCAGAATTTTTAATCAATATATTGTATTTTAAAATAATTTTCTTAAAAGCTGCTATTTTTGGAAAGTTTTCATTTTTTTGAGAAATACTGTAGATTTGGGTTTGTGATTTAGAAATTAGGATAACAAAAATATTTTGGATAGATGAGTATTCTTTCAGAATTTTCATCAATATATAGTATTGTTAAATAATTTTCTTAAAAGCTGCTATTTTGGAAAGTTTTCATTTTTTTGAGAAATACTGTAGATTTGGGTTTGTGATTTAGAAATTAGGATCACAAAATATTTGTGGATAGATGAGTATTCTTTCAGAATTTTTAATCAATATATTGTATTTTAAATAATTTTCTTAAAAGCTGCTATTTTTGGAAAGTTTTCATTTTTTTTGAGAAATACTGTAGATTTGGGTTTGTGATTTAGAAATTAGGATAACAAAATATTTGTGGATAGATGAGTATTCTTTCAGAATTTTTCATCAATATATAGTATTGTTAAATAATTTTCTTAAAAGCTGCTATTTTTGAAAGTTTTCTTTTTTTTTGAGAAATACTGTAGATTTGGGTTTGTGATTTAGAAATTAGGATCACAAGAATATTTGTGGATAGATGAATTTTTAATCAATATATTGTATTTTAAAATAATTTCTTAAAAGCTGCTATTTTTGGAAAGTTTTCATTTTTTTGAGAAATACTGTAGATTTGGTTTGTGATTTAGAAATTAGGATAACAAAAATATTTTGGATAGATGAGTATTCTTTCAGAATTTTTCATCAATATATAGTATGTTAAATAATTTTCTTAAAAGCTGCTATTTTTGGAAAGTTTTCATTTTTTTGAGAAATACTGTAGATTGGGTTTGTGATTTAGAAATTAGGATAACAAAATATTTTTGGATAGATGAGTATTCTTTCAGAATTTTTCATCAATATATTAGTATTGTTAAATAATTTTCTTAAAAGCTGCTATTTTTGGAAAGTTTTCTTTTTTTTGAGAAATACTTTAGATTTGGGTTTGTGATTTAGAAATTAGGATCACAAGAATATTTGTGGATAGATGAGTATTCTTTCAGAATTTTTAATCAATATATTGTATTTTAAATAATTTTCTTAAAAGCTGCTATTTTGGAAAGTTTTCATTTTTTTTGAGAAATACTGTAGATTTGGGTTTGTGATTTAGAAATTAGGATAACAAAAATATTTGTGGATAGATGAGTATTCTTTCAGAATTTTTCATCAAATATAGTATTGTTAAATAATTTTCTTAAAAGCTGCTATTTTTGGAAAGTTTTCATTTTTTTGAGAAATACTTAGATTTGGGTTTGTGATTTAGAAATTAGGATCACAAGAATATTTGTGGATAGATGAGTATTCTTTCAGAATTTTTAATCAATATATTGTATTTTAAAATAATTTTCTTAAAAGCTGCTATTTTGGAAAGTTTTCATTTTTTTGAGAAATACTGTAGATTTGGGTTTGTGATTTAGAAATTAGGATAAAAAAATTTGTGGATAGATGAGTATTCTTTCAGAATTTTTCATCAATATATAGTATTGTTAAATAATTTTCTTAAAAGCTGCTTTTTGGAAAGTTTCTTTTTTTTTGAGAAATACTGTAGATTTGGGTTTGTGATTTAGAAATTAGGATAACAAGAATATTTGTGGATAGATGAGTATTCTTTCAGAATTTTAATCAATATATTGTATTTTTAAAATAATTTTCTTAAAAGCTGCTTTTTTGGAAAGTTTCATTTTTTTTGAGAAATACTGTAGATTTGGGTTTGTGATTTAGAAATTAGGATAACAAAAATATTTGTGGATAGATGAGTATTCTTTCAGAATTTTTCATCAATATATAGTATTGTTAATAATTTTCTTAAAAACTGCTATTTTTGGAAAGTTTTCATTTTTTTGAGAAAATGTAGATTTGGTTTGTGATTTAGAAATTAGGATAACAAAAAATTTTGTGGATAGATGAGTATTCTTTCAGAATTTTCATCAATATATAGTATTGTTAATAATTTTCTTAAAAGCTGCTATTTTGGAAAGTTTTCATTTTTTTGAGAAATACTGTAGATTTGGGTTTGTGATTTAGAAATTAGGATCACAAGAATATTTGTGGATAGATGAGTATTCTTTCAGAATTTTTAATCAATATATTGTATTTTAAAATAATTTTCTTAAAAGCTGCTTTTTTGGAAAGTTTTCATTTTTTTTGAGAAATACTGTAGATTTGGGTTTGTGATTTAGAAATTAGGATAACAAAAATATTTTGGATAGATGAGTATTCTTTCAGAATTTTTCATCAATATATAGTATGTTAAATAATTTTCTTAAAAGCTGCTTTTTGGAAAGTTTTCTTTTTTTTGAGAAATACTGTAGATTTGGGTTTGTGATTTAGAAATTAGGATCACAAGAATATTTGTGGATAGATGAGTATTCTTTCAGATTTTTAATCAATATATGTATTTAAAATAATTTCTTAAAAGCTGCTATTTTTGGAAAGTTTTCATTTTTTGAGAAATACTGTAGATTTGGGTTTGTGATTTAGAAATTAGGATAACAAAAATATTTGTGGATAGATGAGTATTCTTTCAGAATTTTTCATCAATATATAGTATTGTTAAATAATTTTCTTAAAAGCTGCTATTTTTGGAAAGTTTTCATTTTTTTTGAGAAATACTTGTAGATTTGGGTTTGTGATTTAGAAATTAGGATCACAAAATATTTGTGGATAGATGAGTATTCTTTCAGAATTTTTAATCAATATATTGTATTTAAAATAATTTTCTTAAAAGCTGCTATTTTGGAAAGTTTTCATTTTTTTGAGAAATACTGATTTGGGTTTGTGATTTAGAAATTAGGATAACAAAAATATTTGGGATAGATGAGTATTCTTTCAGAATTTTTCATCAATATATTGTATTGTTAAATAATTTTCTTAAAACTGCTATTTTTGGAAAGTTTTCATTTTTTTGAGAAATACTGTAGATTTGGGTTTGTGATTTAGAAATTAGGATAACAAAAATATTGTGGATAGATGAGTATTCTTTCAGAATTTTTCATCAATATATAGTATGTTAAATAATTTTCTTAAAAAGCTGCTATTTTTGGAAAGTTTTCATTTTTTTTAGAAATACTGTAGATTTGGGTTTGTGATTTAGAAATTAGGATCACAAGAATATTTGTGGATAGATGAGTATTCTTTCAGAATTTTTAATCAATATATTGTATTTAAAATAATTTTCTTAAAAGCTGCTATTTTTGGAAAGTTTTCATTTTTTTTGAGAAATACTGTAGATTTGGGTTTGTGATTTAGAAATTAGGATAACAAAATATTTTGGATAGATGAGTATTCTTTCAGAATTTTTCATCAATATATATATGTTAAATAATTTTCTTAAAAGCTGCTATTTTTGGAAAGTTTTCTTTTTTTTTTTGAGAAATACTTAGATTTGGTTTGTGATTTAGAAATTAGGATCACAAGAATATTTGTGGATAGATGAGTATTCTTTCAGAATTTTTAATCAATATATTGTATTTTAAAATAATTTTCTTAAAAGCTGCTATTTTGGAAAGTTTTCATTTTTTGAGAAATACTGTAGATTTGGGTTTGTGATTTAGAAATTAGGATCACAAGAATATTTGTGGATAGATGAGTATTCTTTCAGAATTTAATCAATATATTGTATTTTAAAAAATTTCTTAAAAGCTGCTATTTTTGGAAAGTTTTCTTTTTTTTGAGAAATACTGTAGATTTGGGTTTGTGATTTAGAAATTAGGATAACAAAATATTTGTGGATAGATGAGTATTCTTTCAGAATTTTTCATCAATATATAGTATTGTTAAATAATTTCTTAAAAGCTGCTATTTTGGAAAGTTTTCATTTTTTTGAGAAATACTGTAGATTTGGGTTTGTGATTTAGAAATTAGGATAACAAAAATATTTTGGATAGATGAGTATTCTTTCAGAATTTTTCATCAATATATAGTATTGTTAAATAATTTTCTTAAAAGCTGCTATTTTTGGAAAGTTTTCTTTTTTTTGAGAAATACTGTAGATTTGGGTTTGTGATTTAGAAATTAGGATCACAAGAATATTTGTGGATAGATGAGTATTCTTTCAGAATTTTTAATCAATATATTGTATTTTAAATAATTTTCTTAAAAGCTGCTATTTTTGGAAAGTTTTCATTTTTTTGAGAAATACTGTAGATTTGGGTTTGTGATTTAGAAATTAGGATAACAAAAAATATTTGTGGATAGATGAGTATTCTTTCAGAATTTTTCATCAATATATAGTATTGTTAAATAATTTTCTTAAAAGCTGCTATTTTGGAAAGTTTTCTTTTTTTTGAGAAATACTTTAGATTTGGGTTTGTGATTTAGAAATTAGGATCACAAGAATATTTGTGGATAGATGAGTATTCTTTCAGAATTTTTAATCAATATATTGTATTTTAAAATAATTTTCTTAAAAGCTGCTATTTTTGGAAAGTTTTCATTTTTTTGAGAAATACTGTAGATTTGGGTTTGTGATTTAGAAATTAGGATAACAAAAATATTTTGGATAGATGAGTATTCTTTCAGAATTTTCATCTATATTAGTATTGTTAAATAATTTTCTTAAAAGCTGCTATTTTTGGAAAGTTTTCATTTTTTTTGAGAAATACTTAGATTTGGGTTTGTGATTTAGAAATTAGGATCACAAGAATATTTGTGGATAGATGAGTATTTTTCAGAATTTTTAATCAAATATTGTATTTTAAAATAATTTTCTTAAAAGCTGCTATTTTTGGAAAGTTTTCATTTTTTTGAGAAATACTGTAGATTTGGGTTTGTGATTTAGAAATTAGATAACAAAAAATATTTTGGATAGATGAGTATTCTTTCAGAATTTTTCATCAATATATAGTATTGTTAAATAATTTTCTTAAAAGCTGCTATTTTTGGAAAGTTTTTTTTTTTTTGAGAAATACTTTAGATTTGGGTTTGTGATTTAGAAATTAGGATCACAAGAATATTTGTGGATAGATGAATTTTTAATCATATATTGTATTTAAAATAATTTTTCTTAAAAGCTGCTATTTTTGGAAAGTTTTCTTTTTTGAGAAATACTGTAGATTTGGGTTTGTGATTTAGAAATTAGGATAACAAAAATATTTTGGATAGATGAGTATTCTTTCAGAATTTTTCATCAATATATGTATTGTTAAAATAATTTTCTTAAAAGCTGCTATTTTTGGAAAGTTTTCATTTTTTTTGAGAAATACTGTAGATTTGGGTTTGTGATTTAGAAATTAGGATAACAAAAATATTTGTGGATAGATGAGTATTCTTTCAGAATTTTCATCAATATATAGTATGTTAAATAATTTTCTTAAAAGCTGCTATTTTTGGAAAGTTTCTTTTTTTTTGAGAAATACTGTAGATTTGGGTTTGTGATTTAGAAATTAGGATCACAAGAATATTTGTGGATAGATGAGTATTCTTTCAGAATTTTTAATCAATATATGTATTTTAAAATAATTTCTTAAAAGCTGCTATTTTTGGAAAGTTTTCATTTTTTTGAGAAATACTGTAGATTTGGGTTTGTGATTTAGAAATTAGGATACAAAAATATTTGTGGATAGATGAGTATTCTTTCAGAATTTTTCATCAATATAGTATTGTTAAATAATTTTCTTAAAAGCTGATTTTTGGAAAGTTTTCATTTTTTTTGAGAAATACTGTAGATTTGGGTTTGTGATTTAGAAATTAGGATCACAAGAATATTTGTGGATAGATGAGTATTCTTTCAGAATTTTTAATCAATATATTGTATTTAAAATAATTTTCTTAAAAGCTGCTATTTTTGGAAAGTTTTCATTTTTTTGAGAAATACTGTAGATTTGGGTTTGTGATTTAGAAATTAGGATAACAAAAATATTGTGGATAGATGAGTATTCTTTCAGAATTTTTCATCAATATATAGTATTGTTAAATAATTTTCTTAAAAGCTGCTATTTTGGAAAGTTTTCTTTTTTTTGAGAAATACTTTAGATTTGGGTTTGTGATTTAGAAATTAGGATCACAAGAATATTTGTGGATAGATGAGTATTCTTTCAGAATTTTTAATCAATATATTGTTTTTAAAATAATTCTTAAAAGCTGCTTTTTGGAAAGTTTTCATTTTTTTGAGAAATACTGTAGATTTGGGTTTGTGATTTAGAAATTAGGATAACAAAAATATTTGTGGATAGATGAGTATTCTTTCAGAATTTTTCATCAATATATAGTATTGTTAAATAATTTTTTAAAAGCTGCTATTTTGGAAAGTTTTCATTTTTTGAGAAATACTGTAGATTTGGGTTTGTGATTTAGAAATTAGGATAACAAAAATATTTTGTGGATAGATGAGTATTCTTTCAGAATTTTTCATCAATATATAGTATTGTTAAATAATTTTCTTAAAAGCTGCTATTTTTGGAAAGTTTTCATTTTTTTGAGAAATACTTTAGATTTGGGTTTGTGATTTAGAAATTAGGATCACAAGAATATTTGTGGATAGATGAGTATTCTTTCAGAATTTTAATCAATATATTGTATTTTAAAAATAATTTCTTAAAAGCTGCTTTTTTGGAAAGTTTTCATTTTTTTTGAGAAATACTGTAGATTTGGGTTTGTGATTTAGAAATTAGGATAACAAAAATATTTGTGGATAGATGAGTATTCTTTCAGAATTTTTCATCAATATATATATTTTAAATAATTTTCTTAAAAGCTGCTATTTTGGAAAGTTTTCTTTTTTTTGAGAAATACTTAGATTTGGGTTTGTGATTTAGAAATTAGGATCAAAAGAATATTTGTGGATAGATGAGTATTCTTTCAGAATTTTTAATCAATATATTGTATTTTAAAATAATTTTCTTAAAAGCTGCTATTTTTGGAAAGTTTTCATTTTTTGAGAAATACTGTAGATTTGGGTTTGTGATTTAGAAATTAGGATAACAAAATATTTTGGATAGATGAGTATTCTTTCAGAATTTTTCATCAATATATAGTATTGTTAAATAATTTCTTAAAAGCTGCTATTTTGGAAAGTTTCATTTTTTTGAGAAATACTTTAGATTTGGGTTTGTGATTTAGAAATTAGGATCACAAGAATATTTGTGGATAGATGAGTATTCTTTCAGAATTTTTAATCAATATATTGTATTTAAAATAATTTTCTTAAAAGCTGCTATTTTTGGAAAGTTTTCATTTTTTTGAGAAATACTGTAGATTTGGGTTTGTGATTTAGAAATTAGGATAACAAAAATATTGTGGATAGATGAGTATTCTTTCAGAATTTTTCATCAATATATAGTATTGTTAAATAATTTTCTTAAAAGCTGCTATTTTTGGAAAGTTTTCATTTTTTGAGAAATACTGTAGATTTGGGTTTGTGATTTAGAAATTAGGATACAAAAATATTTGTGGATAGATGAGTATTCTTTCAGAATTTTTCATCAATATAGTATGTTAAATAATTTTCTTAAAAAAGCTGCTTTTGGAAAGTTTTCATTTTTTTGAAATACTTAGATTTGGGTTTGTGATTTAGAAATTAGGATCACAAGAATATTTGTGGATAGATGAGTATTCTTTCAGAATTTTTAATCAATATATTGTATTTTAAAATAATTTTCTTAAAAGCTGCTATTTTGGAAAGTTTTCATTTTTTTGAGAAATACTGTAGATTTGGGTTGTGATTTAGAAATTAGGATAACAAAATATTTTGGATAGATGAGTATTCTTTCAGAATTTTTCATCAAATATAGTATTGTTAAATAATTTTCTTAAAAGCTGCTATTTTTGGAAAGTTTTCTTTTTTTTGAGAAATACTTAGATTTGGGTTTGTGATTTAGAAATTAGGATCACAAGAATATTTGTGGATAGATGAGTATTCTTTCAGAATTTTTATCAATATATGTATTTTAAAATAATTTTCTTAAAAGCTGCTATTTTTGGAAAGTTTTCATTTTTTTTGAGAAATACTGTAGATTTGGGTTTGTGATTTAGAAATTAGGATAACAAAAATATTTGTGGATAGATGAGTATTCTTTCAGAATTTTTCATCAATATATAGTATTGTTAAATAATTTTCTTAAAAGCTGCTATTTTGGAAAGTTTTCATTTTTTTGAGAAATACTGTAGATTTGGGTTTGTGATTTAGAAATTAGGATCACAAGAATATTTGTGGATAGATGAGTATTCTTTCAGAATTTTAATCAATATATTGTATTTTAAATAATTTTCTTAAAAGCTGCTATTTTTGGAAAGTTTTCATTTTTTTGAGAAATACTGTAGATTTGGTTTGTGATTTAGAAATTAGGATAACAAAAATATTTTGGATAGATGAGTATTCTTTCAGAATTTTTCATCAATATATAGTATTGTTAAATAATTTCTTAAAAGCTGCTATTTTTGGAAAGTTTTCATTTTTTTGAGAAATACTGTAGATTTGGGTTGTGATTTAGAAATTAGGATCACAAGAATATTTGTGGATAGATGAGTATTCTTTCAGAATTTTTAATCAATATTGTATTTTAAAATAATTTTCTTAAAAGCTGCTATTTTTGGAAAGTTTCATTTTTTTGAGAAATACTGTAGATTTGGGTTTGTGATTTAGAAATTAGGATAACAAGAATATTTGTGGATAGATGAGTATTCTTTCAGAATTTTTCATCAATATATTGTATTTTAAAATTTTCTTAAAAGCTGCTATTTTGGAAAGTTTTCATTTTTTTGAGAAATACTGTAGATTTGGGTTTGTGATTTAGAAATTAGGATAACAAAAATATTTGTGGATAGATGAGTATTCTTTCAGAATTTTTCATCAATATATTGTATTTTAAAATAATTTCTTTAAAAGCTGCTATTTTGGAAAGTTTTCATTTTTTTTGAGAAATACTGTAGATTTGGGTTTGTGATTTAGAAATTAGGATAACAAAATATTTGTGGATAGATGAGTATTCTTTCAGAATTTTTAATCAATATATTGTATTTTAAAATAATTTCTTAAAAGCTGCTATTTTTGGAAAGTTTTCATTTTTTTTGAGAAATACTGTAGATTTGGGTTTGTGATTTAGAAATTAGGATAACAAAAATATTTGTGGATAGATGAGTATTCTTTCAGAATTTTTCATCAATATATAGTATGTTAAATAATTTTCTTAAAAGCTGCTATTTTTGGAAAGTTTTCATTTTTTTGAGAAATACTGTAGATTTGGGTTTGTGATTTAGAAATTAGGATCACAAGAATATTTGTGGATAGATGAGTATTCTTTCAGAATTTTTAATCAATATATGTATTTTAAATAATTTTCTTAAAACTGCTATTTTTGGAAAGTTTCATTTTTTTGAGAAATACTGTAGATTTGGGTTTGTGATTTAGAAATTAGGATAACAAAAATATTTGTGGATAGATGAGTATTCTTTCAGAATTTTTCATCAATATATTGTATTGTTAAATAATTTTCTTAAAAGCTGCTATTTTGGAAAGTTTTCATTTTTTTGAGAAATACTGTAGATTTGGGTTTGTGATTTAGAAATTAGGATAACAAAATATTTGTGGATAGATGAGTATTCTTTCAGAATTTTTCATCAATATATGTATTTTTAAATAATTTTCTTAAAAGCTGCTATTTTGGAAAGTTTTCATTTTTTGAGAAATACTGTAGATTTGGGTTTGTGATTTAGAAATTAGGATACAAAAATATTTGTGGATAGATGAGTATTCTTTCAGAATTTTTCATCAATATATAGTATTGTTAAATAATTTTCTTAAAAGCTGCTATTTTTGGAAAGTTTTCATTTTTTGAGAAATACTGTAGATTTGGTTTGTGATTTAGAAATTAGGATCAAAAGAATATTTGTGGATAGATGAGTATTCTTTCAGAATTTTTCATCAATATATAGTATATTTTAAAATAATTTTCTTAAAAGCTGCTATTTTTGGAAAGTTTTCATTTTTTTGAGAAATACTGTAGATTGGGTTTGTGATTTAGAAATTAGGATCACAAAAATATTTGTGGATAGATGAGTATTCTTTCAGAATTTTTAATCAATATATTGTATTTTAAATAATTTTCTTAAAAGCTGCTATTTTTGGAAAGTTTTCATTTTTTTGAGAAATACTGTAGATTTGGGTTTGTGATTTAGAAATTAGGATAACAAAAATATTTGTGGATAGATGAGTATTCTTTCAGAATTTTTCATCAATATATAGTATTGTTAAATAATTTTCTTAAAAGCTGCTATTTTTGGAAAGTTTTCATTTTTTGAGAAATACTGTAGATTTGGGTTTGTGATTTAGAAATTAGGATCACAAAATATTTGTGGATAGATGAGTATTCTTTCAGAATTTTTAATCAATATATTGTATTTTAAATAATTTTCTTAAAAGCTGCTATTTTTGGAAAGTTTTCATTTTTTTGAGAAATACTGTAGATTTGGGTTTGTGATTTAGAAATTAGGATAACAAAAATATTGTGGATAGATGAGTATTCTTTCAGAATTTTTCATCAATATATAGTATTGTTAAATAATTTTCTTAAAAGCTGCTATTTTTGGAAAGTTTTCATTTTTTGAGAAATACTGTAGATTTGGGTTTGTGATTTAGAAATTAGGATAACAAAAATATTTTTGGATAGATGAGTATTTTTCAGAATTTTTCATCAATATATAGTATTTTAAATAATTTTCTTAAAAGCTGCTATTTTTGGAAAGTTTTCATTTTTTGAGAAATACTGTAGATTTGGGTTTGTGATTTAGAAATTAGGATCACAAGAATATTTGTGGATAGATGAGTATTCTTTCAGAATTTTTAATCAATATATGTATTTTAAAATAATTTTCTTAAAAGCTGCTATTTTTGGAAAGTTTTCATTTTTTGAGAAATACTGTAGATTTGGGTTTGTGATTTAGAAATTAGGATAACAAAAATATTTGTGGATAGATGAGTATTCTTTCAGAATTTTTCATCAATATATAGTATTGTTAAATAATTTTCTTAAAAGCTGCTATTTTGGAAAGTTTTCATTTTTTGAGAAATACTGTAGATTTGGGTTTGTGATTTAGAAATTAGGATAACAAAAATATTTGTGGATAGATGAGTATTCTTTCAGAATTTTTCATCAATATATAGTATTGTTAAATAATTTCTTAAAAGCTGCTATTTTTGGAAAGTTTCATTTTTTTTGAGAAATACTGTAGATTTGGGTTTGTGATTTAGAAATTAGGATAACAAAATATTTGTGGATAGATGAGTATTCTTTCAGAATTTTTCATCAATATATAGTATTGTTAAATAATTTTCTTAAAAGCTGCTATTTTTGGAAAGTTTTCATTTTTTTGAGAAATACTGTAGATTTGGGTTTGTGATTTAGAAATTAGGATAACAAAAATATTTGTGGATAGATGAGTATTCTTTCAGAATTTTTCATCAATATATGTATGTTAAATAATTTTCTTAAAAGCTGCTATTTTGGAAAGTTTTCATTTTTTTGAGAAATACTGTAGATTTGGGTTTGTGATTTAGAAATTAGGATCACAAGAATATTTGTGGATAGATGAGTATTCTTTCAGAATTTTTCATCAATATATGTATTTTAAAATAATTTTCTTAAAAGCTGCTATTTTTGGAAAGTTTTCATTTTTTGAGAAATACTGTAGATTTGGGTTTGTGATTTAGAAATTAGGATAACAAAAATATTTGTGGATAGATGAGTATTCTTTCAGATTTTTCATCAATATATGTATTGTTAAATAATTTTCTTAAAAGCTGCTATTTTGGAAAGTTTTCATTTTTTTTGAGAAATACTGTAGATTTGGGTTTGTGATTTAGAAATTAGGATAACAAGAATATTTGTGGATAGATGAGTATTCTTTCAGAATTTTTCATCAATATATAGTATTGTTAAATAATTTTTTAAAAGCTGCTATTTTGGAAAGTTTTCATTTTTTGAGAAATACTGTAGATTTGGGTTTGTGATTTAGAAATTAGGATAACAAAAATATTTTTGGATAGATGAGTATTCTTTCAGAATTTTTCATCAATATATAGTATTGTTAAAATAATTTTCTTAAAAGCTGCTATTTTTGGAAAGTTTTCATTTTTTTTTTGAGAAATACTGTAGATTTGGGTTTGTGATTTAGAAATTAGGATAACAAGAATATTTGTGGATAGATGAGTATTCTTTCAGAATTTTTATCAATATATTGTATTTTAAAATAATTTTCTTAAAGCTGCTATTTTTGGAAAGTTTTCATTTTTTGAGAAATACTGTAGATTTGGGTTTGTGATTTAGAAATTAGGATAACAAAAATATTTGTGGATAGATGAGTATTCTTTCAGAATTTTTCATCAATATATAGTATTGTTAAATAATTTCTTAAAAGCTGCTATTTTGGAAAGTTTTCATTTTTTTTGAGAAATACTGTAGATTTGGGTTTGTGATTTAGAAATTAGGATCACAAGAATATTTGTGGATAGATGAGTATTCTTTCAGAATTTTTAATCAATATATTGTATTTAAAATAATTTTCTTAAAAGCTGCTATTTTTGGAAAGTTTTCATTTTTTTGAGAAATACTGTAGATTTGGGTTTGTGATTTAGAAATTAGGATAACAAAATATTTGTGGATAGATGAGTATTCTTTCAGAATTTTCATCAATATATAGTATTTTAAATAATTTCTTAAAAGCTGCTATTTTTGGAAAGTTTTCATTTTTTTGAGAAATACTTTAGATTTGGGTTTGTGATTTAGAAATTAGGATCACAAGAATATTTGTGGATAGATGAGTATTCTTTCAGAATTTTAATCAATATATTGTATTTTAAATAATTTTCTTAAAGCTGCTATTTTTGGAAAGTTTTCATTTTTTGAGAAATACTGTAGATTTGGGTTTGTGATTTAGAAATTAGGATAACAAAAATATTTGTGGATAGATGAGTATTCTTTCAGAATTTTCATCAATATATAGTATTGTTAAATAATTTTCTTAAAAGCTGCTATTTTGGAAAGTTTTCATTTTTTTGAGAAATACTGTAGATTTGGGTTTGTGATTTAGAAATTAGGATAACAAGAATATTTGTGGATAGATGAGTATCTTTCAGAATTTTTCATCAATATATTGTATTTTAAATAATTTTCTTAAAAGCTGCTATTTTTGGAAAGTTTTCATTTTTTTGAGAAATACTGTAGATTTGGGTTTGTGATTTAGAAATTAGGATAACAAAAATATTTGTGGATAGATGAGTATTCTTTCAGAATTTTTCATCAATATATAGTATGTTAAATAATTTCTTAAAAGCTGCTATTTTTGGAAAGTTTTCATTTTTTTGAGAAATACTGTAGATTGGGTTTGTGATTTAGAAATTAGGATAACAAAAATATTGTGGATAGATGAGTATTCTTTCAGAATTTTTCATCAATATATAGTATGTTAAATATTTTCTTAAAAGCTGCTATTTTTGGAAAGTTTTCATTTTTTGAGAAATACTGTAGATTTGGGTTTGTGATTTAGAAATTAGGATCACAAAATATTTGTGGATAGATGAGTATTCTTTCAGAATTTTTCATCAATATATTGTATGTTAAAAATATTTTCTTAAAAGCTGCTATTTTTGGAAAGTTTTCATTTTTTTGAGAAATACTGTAGATTTGGGTTTGTGATTTAGAAATTAGGATAACAAGAATATGTGGATAGATGAGTATTCATTTTTCAGAATTTTTCATCAATATATTGTATTTTAAATAATTTTCTTAAAAGCTGTATTTTGGAAAGTTTTCATTTTTTTTGAGAAATACTGTAGATTTGGGTTTGTGATTTAGAAATTAGGATAAAAAATATTTGTGGATAGATGAGTATTCTTTCAGAATTTTCATCAATATATAGTATTTTAAATAATTTCTTAAAAGCTGCTATTTTGGAAAGTTTTCATTTTTTTGAGAAATACTGTAGATTTGGTTTGTGATTTAGAAATTAGGATCACAAAATATTGTGGATAGATGAGTATTCTTTCAGAATTTTAATCAATATATTGTATTTTTAAAATAATTTTCTTAAAGCTGCTATTTTTGGAAAGTTTTCATTTTTTGAGAAATACTGTAGATTTGGGTTTGTGATTTAATTAGGATAACAAAAATTTGTGGATAGATGAGTATTCTTTCAGAATTTTCATCAATATATAGTATTTTAAATAATTTTCTTAAAAGCTGCTATTTTTGGAAAGTTTTCATTTTTTGAGAAATACTGTAGATTTGGGTTTGTGATTTAGAAATTAGGATAACAAAAATATTTGTGGATAGATGAGTATTCTTTCAGAATTTTTCATCAATATATGTATTGTTAAATAATTTTCTTAAAAGCTGCTATTTTGGAAAGTTTTTCATTTTTTGAGAAATACTGTAGATTTGGGTTGTGATTTAGAAATTAGGATAAAAAAATATTTTGGATAGATGAGTATTCTTTCAGAATTTTTCATCAATATATAGTATTTAAAATAATTTTCTTAAAAGCTGCTATTTTTGGAAAGTTTTCATTTTTTTGAGAAATACTGTAGATTTGGGTTTGTGATTTAGAAATTAGGATAACAAAAATATTTTGTGGATAGATGAGTATTCTTTCAGAATTTTTCATCAATATATTGTATTTTAAATAATTTTCTTAAAAGCTGCTATTTTTGGAAAGTTTTCATTTTTTGAGAAATACTGTAGATTTGGGTTTGTGATTTAGAAATTAGGATCACAAGAATATTTGTGGATAGATGAGTATTCTTTCAGAATTTTTAATCAATATATTGTATTTTAAAATAATTTTCTTAAAGTGCTATTTTTGGAAAGTTTTCATTTTTTTGAGAAATACTGTAGATTTGGGTTTGTGATTTAGAAATTAGGATAACAAAAATATTTGTGGATAGATGAGTATTCTTTCAGAATTTTTCATCAATATATAGTATTGTTAAATAATTTTCTTAAAACTGCTATTTTTGGAAAGTTTTCATTTTTTTTGAGAAATACTGTAGATTTGGGTTTGTGATTTAGAAATTAGGATCACAAAATATTTGTGGATAGATGAGTATTTCAGAATTTTTAATCAATATATTGTATTTTAAAATAATTTTCTTAAAAGCTGCTATTTTGGAAAGTTTTCATTTTTTTTGAGAAATACTGTAGATTTGGGTTTGTGATTTAGAAATTAGGATAACAAAAATATTTGTGGATAGATGAGTATTCTTTCAGAATTTTTCATCAATATATTGTATTTTAAATAATTTTTAAAAGCTGCTATTTTTGGAAAGTTTTCATTTTTTTGAGAAATACTTAGATTTGGGTTTGTGATTTAGAAATTAGGATCACAAGAATATTTGTGGATAGATGAGTATTCTTTCAGAATTTTTCATCAATATATTGTATTTAAAATAATTTTCTTAAAAGCTGCTATTTTGGAAAGTTTTCATTTTTTGAGAAATACTGTAGATTTGGGTTTGTGATTTAGAAATTAGGATAACAAGAATATTTGTGGATAGATGAGTATTCTTTCAGAATTTTTCATCAATATATTGTATTTAAAATAATTTTCTTAAAAGCTGCTATTTTTGGAAAGTTTTCATTTTTTTGAGAAATACTGTAGATTTGGGTTTGTGATTTAGAAATTAGGATAACAAAAATATTTGTGGATAGATGAGTATCTTTCAGAATTTTTCATCAATATATTGTATTTTAAATAATTTTCTTAAAAGCTGCTATTTTGGAAAGTTTTCATTTTTTGAGAAATACTGTAGATTTGGGTTTGTGATTTAGAAATTAGGATAACAAGAATATTTGTGGATAGATGAGTATTCTTTCAGAATTTTTCATCAATATATTGTATTTAAAATAATTTTCTTAAAAGCTGCTATTTTTGGAAAGTTTTCATTTTTTGAGAAATACTGTAGATTTGGGTTTGTGATTTAGAAATTAGGATAACAAGAATATTTGTGGATAGATGAGTATTCTTTCAGAATTTTAATCAATATATTGTATTTTAAAATAATTTTCTTAAAAGCTGCTATTTTTGGAAAGTTTTCATTTTTTTGAGAAATACTGTAGATTTGGGTTTGTGATTTAGAAATTAGGATAAAAAAATATTTGTGGATAGATGAGTATTCTTTCAGAATTTTTCATCAATATATAGTATTGTTAAATAATTTTCTTAAAAGCTGCTATTTTGGAAAGTTTTCATTTTTTGAGAAATACTGTAGATTTGGGTTTGTGATTTAGAAATTAGGATAACAAAAATATTTGTGGATAGATGAGTATTCTTTCAGAATTTTCATCAATATATAGTATTGTTAAATAATTTCTTAAAAGCTGCTATTTTTGGAAAGTTTTCATTTTTTTGAGAAATACTGTAGATTTGGGTTGTGATTTAGAAATTAGGATCACAAGAATATTTGTGGATAGATGAGTATTCTTTCAGAATTTTTCATCAATATATTGTATTTTAAAATAATTTTCTTAAAAGCTGCTATTTTTGGAAAGTTTTCATTTTTTTGAGAAATACTGTAGATTTGGGTTTGTGATTTAGAAATTAGGATCAAAGAATATTTGTGGATAGATGAGTATTCTTTCAGAATTTTCATCAATATATTGTATTTTAAATAATTTTCTTAAAAGCTGCTATTTTTGGAAAGTTTTCATTTTTTTGAGAAATACTGTAGATTTGGGTTTGTGATTTAGAAATTAGGATAACAAAAATATTTGTGGATAGATGAGTATTCTTTCAGAATTTTCATCAATATATTGTATTGTTAAATAATTTCTTAAAAGCTGCTATTTTGGAAAGTTTTCATTTTTTTGAGAAATACTGTAGATTTGGGTTTGTGATTAGAAATTAGGATAACAAAAATATTTGTGGATAGATGAGTATTCTTTCAGAATTTTTCATCAATATATAGTATTGTTAAATAATTTTCTTAAAAGCTGCTATTTTGGAAAGTTTTCATTTTTTGAGAAATACTGTAGATTTGGGTTTGTGATTTAGAAATTAGGATAACAAAAATATTTGGGATAGATGAGTATTCTTTCAGAATTTTTCATCAATATATGTATTGTTAAATAATTTTCTTAAAAGCTGCTATTTTTGGAAATTTCATTTTTTGAGAAATACTGTAGATTTGGGTTTGTGATTTAGAAATTAGGATAACAAAAATATTTGTGGATAGATGAGTATTCTTTCAGAATTTTTCATCAATATATTGTATTTTTAAATAATTTTCTTAAAAGCTGCTATTTTTGGAAAGTTTTCATTTTTTTGAGAAAAATTTGTAGATTTGGGTTGTGATTTAGAAATTAGGATCACAAGAATATTTGTGGATAGATGAGTATTCTTTCAGAATTTTTAATCAATATATTGTATTTAAAATAATTTTCTTAAAAGCTGCTATTTTTGGAAAGTTTTCATTTTTTTGAGAAATACTGTAGATTTGGGTTTGTGATTTAGAAATTAGGATAACAAAAATATTTGTGGATAGATGAGTATTCTTTCAGAATTTTTCATCAATATATAGTATTGTTAAATAATTTTCTTAAAAGCTGCTATTTTTGGAAAGTTTTCATTTTTTGAGAAATACTGTAGATTTGGGTTTGTGATTTAGAAATTAGGATCACAAGAATATTTGTGGATAGATGAGTATTCTTTCAGAATTTTTAATCAATATATTGTATTTTAAAATAATTTTCTTAAAAGCTGCTATTTTTGGAAAGTTTTCATTTTTTTGAGAAATACTGTAGATTTGGGTTTGTGATTTAGAAATTAGGATAACAAAAATATTTGTGGATAGATGAGTATTCTTTCAGAATTTTTCATCAATATATAGTATTTTAAATAATTTTCTTAAAAGCTGCTATTTTTGGAAAGTTTTCATTTTTTTGAGAAATACTGTAGATTTGGGTTTGTGATTTAGAAATTAGGATCACAAGAATATTTGTGGATAGATGAGTATTCTTTCAGAATTTTTCATCAATATATTGTATTTTTAAATAATTTCTTAAAAGCTGCTTTTTGGAAAGTTTTCTTTTTTTTGAGAAATACTGTAGATTTGGGTTTGTGATTTAGAAATTAGGATAACAAAAATATTTGTGGATAGATGAGTATTCTTTCAGAATTTTTCATCAATATATAGTATTGTTAAATAATTTTCTTAAAAGCTGCTATTTTGGAAAGTTTTCATTTTTTTGAGAAATACTGTAGATTTGTTGGTTTGTGATTTAGAAATTAGGATAACAAAATATTTGTGGATAGATGAGTATTCTTTCAGAATTTTTCATCAATATATAGTATTGTTAAATAATTTTCTTAAAAGCTGCTATTTTTGGAAAGTTTTCATTTTTTGAGAAATACTGTAGATTTGGGTTTGTGATTTAGAAATTAGGATCACAAGAATATTTGTGGATAGATGAGTATTCTTTCAGAATTTTTCATCAATATATTGTATTTTAAAATAATTTCTTAAAAGCTGCTATTTTTGGAAAGTTTTCATTTTTTTGAGAAATACTGTAGATTTGGGTTTGTGATTTAGAAATTAGGATAACAAAAATATTTGTGGATAGATGAGTATTCTTTCAGAATTTTCATCAATATATAGTATTGTTAAATAATTTTCTTAAAAGCTGCTATTTTGGAAAGTTTTCATTTTTTTTGAGAAATACTGTAGATTTGGGTTTGTGATTTAGAAATTAGGATCACAAGAATATTTGTGGATAGATGAGTATTCTTTCAGAATTTTTAATCAATATATTGTATTTTAAAATAATTTTCTTAAAAGCTGCTATTTTTGGAAAGTTTTCATTTTTTTTGAGAAATACTGTAGATTTGGGTTTGTGATTTAGAAATTAGGATAACAAGAATATTTGTGGATAGATGAGTATTCTTTCAGAATTTTCATCAATATATGTATTTTAAATAATTTTCTTAAAAACTGCTATTTTTGGAAAGTTTTCATTTTTTTGAGAAATACTGTAGATTTGGGTTTGTGATTTAGAAATTAGGATAACAAAAATATTTGTGGATAGATGAGTATTCTTTCAGAATTTTCATCAATATATAGTATTGTTAAATAATTTTCTTAAAAGCTGCTATTTTGGAAAGTTTCATTTTTTTGAGAAATACTGTAGATTTGGTTTGTGATTTAGAAATTAGGATAACAAAAATATTTGTGGATAGATGAGTATTCTTTCAGAATTTTTAATCATATATAGTTGTTAAATAATTTTCTTAAAAGCTGCTATTTTTGGAAAGTTTTCATTTTTTTGAGAAATACTGTAGATTTGGGTTTGTGATTTAGAAATTAGGATAACAAGAATATTTGTGGATAGATGAGTATTCTTTCAGAATTTTTCATCAATATATTGTATTTAAAATAATTTTCTTAAAAGCTGCTATTTTTGGAAAGTTTTCATTTTTTTGAGAAATACTGTAGATTTGGGTTTGTGATTTAGAAATTAGGATCACAAGAATATTTGTGGATAGATGAGTATTCTTTCAGAATTTTTAATCAATATATTGTATGTTAAAATAATTTTCTTAAAGCTGCTATTTTGGAAAGTTTTCATTTTTTGAGAAATACTGTAGATTTGGGTTTGTGATTTAGAAATTAGGATAACAAAAATATTTGTGGATAGATGAGTATTCTTTCAGAATTTTTCATCATATATAGTATTGTTAAATAATTTTCTTAAAAGCTGCTATTTTTGGAAAGTTTTCATTTTTTTGAGAAATACTGTAGATTTGGGTTTGTGATTTAGAAATTAGGATAACAAAAATATTTGTGGATAGATGAGTATTCTTTCAGAATTTTTCATCAATATATAGTATTGTTAAATAATTTTCTTAAAAGCTGCTATTTTGGAAAGTTTTCATTTTTTGAGAAATACTGTAGATTTGGGTTTGTGATTTAGAAATTAGGATAACAAGAATATTGTGGATAGATGAGTATTCTTTCAGAATTTTTCATCAATATATTGTATTTTAAAATAATTTTCTTAAAAGCTATTTTTGGAAAGTTTTCATTTTTTTGAGAAATACTGTAGATTTGGGTTTGTGATTTAGAAATTAGGATAACAAAATATTTGTGGATAGATGAGTATTCTTTCAGAATTTTTCATCAATATTAGTATTGTTAAATAATTTTCTTAAAAGCTGCTATTTTTGGAAAGTTTTCATTTTTTTGAGAAATACTGTAGATTTGGGTTTGTGATTTAGAAATTAGGATCACAAGAATATTTGTGGATAGATGAGTATTCTTTCAGAATTTTTATCAATATATTGTATTTTAAAATAATTTTTAAAAGCTGCTATTTTTGGAAAGTTTTCATTTTTTTGAGAAATACTGTAGATTTGGGTTTGTGATTTAGAAATTAGGATAACAAAAATATTTTGGATAGATGAGTATTCTTTCAGAATTTTCATCAATATATAGTATTGTTAAATAATTTTTAAAAATGCTATTTTGGAAAGTTTTCATTTTTTGAGAAATACTGTAGATTGGGTTTGTGATTTAGAAATTAGGATCAAAAAATATTTTGGATAGATGAGTATTCTTTCAGAATTTTTCATCAATATATTGTATTTTAAATAATTTTCTTAAAAGCTGCTATTTTTGGAAAGTTTTCATTTTTTTTGAGAAATACTGTAGATTTGGGTTTGTGATTTAGAAATTAGGATCACAAGAATATTTGTGGATAGATGAGTATTCTTTCAGAATTTTCATCAATATATAGTATTGTTAAATAATTTTCTTAAAAGCTGCTTTGTTTTGGAAAGTTTTCATTTTTTTGAGAAATACTGTAGATTTGGGTTTGTGATTTAGAAATTAGGATAACAAAAATATTTGTGGATAGATGAGTATTCTTTCAGAATTTTTAATCAATATATTGTATTTTAAATAATTTTCTTAAAGCTGCTATTTTTGGAAAGTTTTCATTTTTTTGAGAAATACTGTAGATTTGGGTTTGTGATTTAGAAATTAGGATAACAAAAATATTTGTGGATAGATGAGTATTCTTTCAGAATTTTTCATCAATATATTGTATTGTTAAATAATTTTCTTAAAAGCTGCTATTTTTGGAAAGTTTTCATTTTTTTGAGAAATACTGTAGATTTGGGTTTGTGATTTAGAAATTAGGATAACAAAAATATTTGTGGATAGATGAGTATTCTTTCAGAATTTTTCATCAATATATAGTATTGTTAAATAATTTTCTTAAAAGCTGCTATTTTTGGAAAGTTTTTTTTTTTTGAGAATACTGTAGATTTGGGTTTGTGATTTAGAAATTAGGATAAAAAAAATTTGTGGATAGATGAGTATTCTTTCAGAATTTTTCATCAATATATTGTATTTTAAATAATTTTCTTAAAAGCTGCTATTTTGGAAAGTTTTCATTTTTTGAGAAATACTGTAGATTTGGGTTTGTGATTTAGAAATTAGGATCACAAGAATATTTGTGGATAGATGAGTATTCTTTCAGAATTTTTAATCAATATATGTATTTTAAAATAATTTTCTTAAAAGCTGCTATTTTTGGAAAGTTTTCATTTTTTTGAGAAATACTGTAGATTTGGGTTTGTGATTTAGAAATTAGGATAACAAAAATATTTGTGGATAGATGAGTATTCTTTCAGAATTTTTCATCAATATATAGTATTGTTAAATAATTTTCTTAAAAGCTGCTATTTTTGGAAAGTTTTCATTTTTTTGAGAAATACTGTAGATTTGGGTTTGTGATTTAGAAATTAGGATCACAAGAATATTTGGGATAGATGAGTATTCTTTCAGAATTTTAATCAATATAGTATTTTAAATAATTTTCTTAAAGCTGCTATTTTTGGAAAGTTTTCATTTTTTGAGAAATACTGTAGATTTGGGTTTGTGATTTAGAAATTAGGATAACAATATTTTGGATAGATGAGTATTCTTTCAGAATTTTTCATCAATATATAGTATTGTTAAATAATTTTCTTAAAAGCTGCTATTTTGGAAAGTTTTCATTTTTTTGAGAAATACTTGTAGATTTGGGTTTGTGATTTAGAAATTAGGATCACAAAAATATTTGTGGATAGATGAGTATTCTTTCAGAATTTTTATCAATATATTGTATGTTAAATAATTTTCTTAAAAGCTGCTATTTTTGGAAAGTTTTCATTTTTTGAGAAATACTGTAGATTTGGGTTTGTGATTTAGAAATTAGGATAACAAAAATATTTGTGGATAGATGAGTATTCTTTCAGAATTTTTCATCAATATATAGTATTTTTAAATAATTTCTTAAAAGCTGCTATTTTAAAGTTTTCATTTTTTTGAGAAATACTGTAGATTTGGGTTTGTGATTTAGAAATTAGGATAACAAAAATATTTGTGGATAGATGAGTATTCTTTCAGAATTTTTCATCAATATATAGTATTTTAAATAATTTTCTTAAAACTGCTATTTTGGAAAGTTTTCATTTTTTGAGAAATACTGTAGATTTGGGTTTGTGATTTAGAAATTAGGATAACAAAAATATTTTGGATAGATGAGTATTCTTTCAGAATTTTTCATCAATATATAGTATTGTTAAATAATTTTCTTAAAAGCTGCTATTTTTGGAAAGTTTTCATTTTTTTGAGAAATACTGTAGATTTGGGTTTGTGATTTAGAAATTAGGATCACAAGAATATTTGTGGATAGATGAGTATTCTTTCAGAATTTTCATCAATATATTGTATTTTAAAATAATTTTCTAAAAAGCTGCTATTTTTGGAAAGTTTTCATTTTTTTGAGAAATACTGTAGATTTGGGTTTGTGATTTAGAAATTAGGATAACAAAAATATTTGTGGATAGATGAGTATTCTTTCAGAATTTTTCATCAATATATAGTATGTTAAATAATTTCTCTTAAAGCTGCTATTTTTGGAAAGTTTTCATTTTTTTGAGAAATACTGTAGATTTGGTTTGTGATTTAGAAATTAGGATAACAAAAATATTTGTGGATAGATGAGTATTCTTTCAGAATTTTTCATCAATATATTATTTTAAAATAATTTTCTTAAAAACTGCTATTTTTGGAAAGTTTTCATTTTTTTGAGAAATACTGTAGATTTGGGTTTGTGATTTAGAAATTAATAACAAAAATTTTGGATAGATGAGTATTCTTTCAGAATTTTTCATCAATATATAGTATTATTAATAAATAATTTCTTAAAAGCTGCTATTTTTGGAAAGTTTTCATTTTTTTTGAGAAATACTGTAGATTTGGGTTTGTGATTTAGAAATTAGGATCACAAATATTTGTGGATAGATGAGTATTCTTTCAGAATTTTCATCAATATATTGTATTTTAAAATAATTTTCTTAAAAGCTGCTATTTTTGGAAAGTTTTCTTTTTTGAGAAATACTGTAGATTTGGGTTTGTGATTTAGAAATTAGGATAACAAAAATATTTGTGGATAGATGAGTATTCTTTCAGAATTTTTCATCAATATATATATTGTTAAATAATTTTTAAAAGCTGCTATTTTTGGAAAGTTTTCATTTTTTTGAGAAATACTGTAGATTTGGGTTTGTGTAGAAATTAGGATCACAAGAATATTTGTGGATAGATGAGTATTCTTTCAGAATTTTTAATCAATATATTGTATTTTAAATAATTTTCTTAAAAGCTGCTATTTTTGGAAAGTTTTCATTTTTTTGAGAAATACTGTAGATTTGGGTTTGTGATTTAGAATTAGGATAACAAAATATTTTGGATAGATGAGTATTCTTTCAGAATTTTTCATCAATATATATGTATGTTAAATAATTTTCTTAAAAGCTGCTATTTTTGGAAAGTTTTCATTTTTTGAGAAATACTGTAGATTGGGTTTGTGATTTAGAAATTAGGATAAAAAAATATTTGTGGATAGATGAGTATTCTTTCAGAATTTTTCATCAATATATAGTATTGTTAAATAATTTTCTTAAAAGCTGCTATTTTTGGAAAGTTTTCATTTTTTTGAGAAATACTGTAGATTTGGGTTTGTGATTTAGAAATTAGGATCACAAAAATATTTGTGGATAGATGAGTATTCTTTCAGAATTTTTCATCAATATATAGTATTTTAAATAATTTTCTTAAAAGCTGCTATTTTTGGAAAGTTTTCATTTTTTTGAGAAATACTGTAGATTTGGGTTTGTGATTTAGAAATTAGGATAACAAAATATTGTGGATAGATGATGAGTATTCTTTCAGAATTTTTCATCAATATATTGTATTTTAAAATAATTTTCTTAAAAGCTGCTATTTTTGGAAAGTTTTCATTTTTTTGAGAAATACTGTAGATTTGGGTTTGTGATTTAGAAATTAGGATACAAAGAATATTTGGGATAGATGAGTATTTTTCAGAATTTTAATCAATATATTGTATTTTAAATAATTTTCTTAAAAGCTGCTATTTTTGGAAAGTTTTCATTTTTTTGAGAAATACTGTAGATTTGGGTTGTGTTTGATTTAGAAATTAGGATAACAAAAAATTGTGGATAGATGAGTATTCTTTCAGAATTTTTCATCAATATATGTATTGAAATAATTTTCTTAAAAGCTGCTATTTTGGAAAGTTTTCATTTTTTTGAGAAATACTGTAGATTGGGTTTGTGATTTAGAAATTAGGATAAAAAAAATATTTGTGGATAGATGAGTATTCTTTCAGAATTTTTCATCAATATATGTATGTTAAATAATTTCTTAAAAGCTGCTATTTTGGAAAGTTTTCATTTTTTGAGAAATATTAGATTTGGGTTTGTGATTTAGAAATTAGGATCACAAAATATTTTTGGATAGATGAGTATTCTTTCAGAATTTTTCATCAATATATAGTATTGTTAAATAATTTTCTTAAAAACTGCTATTTTTGGAAAGTTTTCATTTTTTTGAGAAATACTGTAGATTTGGGTTTGTGATTTAGAAATTAGGATAAAAAAATATTTGTGGATAGATGAGTATTCTTTCAGAATTTTTCATCAATATATAGTATTGTTAAATAATTTTCTTAAAAGCTGCTATTTTTGGAAAGTTTTCATTTTTTGAGAAATATGTAGATTTGGATTTGTGTTTGATTTAGAAATTAGGATCACAAGAATATTTGTGGATAGATGAGTATTCTTTCAGAATTTTAATCAATATATTGTATTTAAAATAATTTTCTTAAAAGCTGCTATTTTGGAAAGTTTTCATTTTTTGAGAAATACTGTAGATTTGGGTTTGTGATTTAGAAATTAGGATAACAAAAATATTTGTGGATAGATGAGTATTCTTTCAGAATTTTTCATCAAATATAGTATTGTTAAATAATTTTCTTAAAAGCTGCTATTTTGGAAAGTTTTCATTTTTTGAGAAATACTGTAGATTTGGGTTTGTGATTTAGAAATTAGGATAACAAAAATATTTGTGGATAGATGAGTATTCTTTCAGAATTTTCATCAATATATAGTATTGTTAAAATAATTTTCTTAAAAGCTGCTATTTTTGGAAAGTTTTCATTTTTTTGAGAAATACGTAGATTGGGTTGTGATTTAGAAATTAGGATCACAAGAATATTTGTGGATAGATGAGTATTCTTTCAGAATTTTTATCAATATATTGTATTTTAAAATAATTTCTTAAAAGCTGCTATTTTTGGAAAGTTTTCATTTTTGAGAAATACTGTAGATTTGGGTTTGTGATTTAGAAATTAGGATAACAAAATATTTTGGATAGATGAGTATTCTTTCAGAATTTTTCATCAATATATAGTATTGTTAAATAATTTTCTTAAAAACTGCTATTTTTGGAAAGTTTTCATTTTTTTGAGAAATACTGTAGATTTGGGTTTGTGATTTTAGAAATTAGGATAACAAGAATATTTTTGGATAGATGAGTATTCTTTCAGAATTTTCATCAATATATTGTATTTTTAAATAATTTTCTTAAAACTGCTATTTTTGGAAAGTTTTCATTTTTTGAGAAATTTATAGATTGGGTTTGTGATTTAGAAATTAGGATAATAACAATATTTGTATTATGGATAGATGAGTATTCTTTCAGAATTTTTCATCAATAATTGTATTTTAAATAATTTTCTTAAAAACTGCTATTTTTGGAAAGTTTTCATTTTTTTGAGAAATACTGTAGATTTGGGGTTGTGATTTAGAAATTAGGAATAACAAGAATATTTGTGGATAGATGAGTATTCTTCAGAATTTTTCATCATATATATGTATTTTAAATAATTTTAATAAAAACTATTATTTTTGGAAAGTTTTTTTTTTGAGAAATACTGTAGATTTGGGGTTTGTGATTTAAAATTAGGATAACAAGAATATTTGTGGATAGATGAGTATTCTTTCAGAATTTTTCATCAATATATAGTATGTTAAATAATTTTCTTAAAAAATGCTATTTTTGGAAAGTTTTCATTTTTTTGAGAAATACTTAGATTTGGGTTTGTGATTTAGAAATTAGGATAACAATAATATTTGTGGATAGATGAGTATTCTTTCAGAATTTTTAATCAATATATTGTATTTTTAATAATTTCTTAAAAGCTGCTATTTTTGAAAGTTTTCATTTTTTGAGAAATACTGTAGATTTGGGTTTGTGATTTAGAAATTAGGATAACAAGAATATTTGTGGATAGATGAGTATTCTTTCAGAATTTTTCATCAATATATAGTATTGTTAAATAATTTTCTTAAAAGCTGCTATTTTGGAAAGTTTTCATTTTTTTGAGAAATACTGTAGATTTTGGGTTTGTGATTTAGAAATTAGGATAACAAGAATATTTGGATAGATGAGTATCCTTTCAGAATTTTTCATCAATATATAGTATTGTTAAATAATTTTCTTAAAGCTGCTATTTTTGGAAAGTTTTTATTTTTTTTTTAGAAATACTGTAGATTTGGGTTTGTGATTTAGAAAATAGGATAACAAGAATATTTGTGGATAGATGAGTATTATTTCAGAATTTTTAATCAATATATTATATCTTTAATAATTTTCTTAAAAGCTGCTATTTTTGGAAAGTTTTCATTTTTTTGAGAACTTTTATAGATTTGGGTTTGTGATTTTGAAATTTGGATAACAGTAATATTTGTGGATATATGAGTATTATTTCAGAATTTTTAATCAATATATTGTATATCTAATAATTTTCTTAAAAGATGTTATTTTTGGAAAGTTTTCATTTTCTTGAGAACTTTTATAGATTTGGGTTTGTGATTTTGAAATTTGGATAACAAGAATATTAGTGGATAGATGAGTATTTTTTCAGACTTTTCATCAATAGGTTTTATTTTTAAATAATTTTCATAAAAACTGCCATTTTTGGAAAGTTTTCATTTTTTTGAGAAATACTGAAGATTTGGGTTTGTGATTTAGAAATTAGGATAACAAGAATATTTGTGGATAGCTGAGTATTCTTTCAGAATTTTTAATCAATATTTTGTATTTTTTAATAATTTTCTTTAAAACTGCTATTTTTGGAAAGTTTTCATTCTTTTGAGAAATATTGTAGATATGGGTTTGTGATTTAGATATTAGGATAACAAGAATATTTGTGAATAGATGAGTATTCTTTTAGAATTTATCATTAATATATTGTAGTTTTAAATAATTTTTTTAAAAGCTGCTATTTTTGGAAACTTTTCATTTTTTTGAGAAATACTGTAGATTTGGGTTTGTGATTCAGAAATTAGTATAAAAAGAATATTTGTGGATAGATGAGTGCTCTTTAAGAATTTTTCATCAATATGTTGTATTTTTAAATAATTTTCTTAAAAGCCTCTATTTTGGATTTTTTTTTATTTTTTAGAGAAATTTTATTGATTTGAGTTTGTGATTTAGAAATTAGGATAACAAGAATATTTGTAAATAGATGAGTATTCTTTCAGAGTTTTTCAGGAATAAGTAGTATTTTTAAATAATTTTCTTAAAAAGGGTTATTTTTGGAAGTTTTTCATTTTTTTGAGAAATTATGTAGATTTGGGTTTTTGAATTAGAAAATTGGATAACAATAATATTTGTGGATAGATGAGTATTTTTTCAGAGATTTTCATGAATAAGTTGTATTTTTAAATAATTTTCCTAAAACCTGCTATTTTTGGAAAGTTTTCATTTTTTGAGAAATTTTATAGCTTTGAGTTTCTGATTTAGAAATTAGATTAACAATAATAATAGTGGATAGATGAGTATTCTTTCAGAGTTTTTCATCTAGGTTGTAATTTTAAATAATTTTCATAAAAACTGCTATTTTTGGAAAGTTTTCTTTTTTTTTGAGAAATATTGTAGATTTGTCTTTGTGATTTAGAAATTTGGATAACAATAATATTGTGGATAGATGAGTATTCTTTCAGAATTTTTCATCAATATATTGTATTTTAAAATAATTTTCGTAAAGGCTGCTATTTTTGGGAAGTTTTCATTTTTTTTTTTGAAATACTGTAGATTTGGGTTTGTGATTTATAAATTAGGATAACAAGAATATTTTTGGATAGATGAGTGCTCTTTAAGAATTTTTCATCAATATATTATTTTTGAATAATTTCATAAAAATTGCTATTTTTGGAAATTTTTCATTTTTTGAGAAATTTTATAGATTTGATTTTGTGATTTAGAAATTAAGATAACAAGAATATTAGTGGATAGATGAGTATTCTTTCAGAGTTTTTCATCAATAGGTTGTATTTTTAAATAATTTTCATAAAAACTTCTATTTTTGGAAAGTTTTCATTTTTGAGAAATACTGTAGATTTGGGTTTGTGATTTAGAATTAGAATAACAAGAATATTATTGGATAGATGAGTATTCTTTTAGAGTTTTTCATCAACAGGTTGTATTTTTAAATAATTTTAATAAAAACTATTATTTTTGGAAAGTTTTTATTTTTTTGAGAAATACTGTAGATTTGGGTTTATGATATAGAAATAAGGATAACATGATTATTTGTGGATAGATGAGTATTCTTTCAGAATTTTTATCAATATATTGTATTTTTAAATAATTTCTTAAAAACTGCTATTTTTGGAAAATTTTCATTTTGCTTAGAAATATTGTAGATTTGGTTTGTGATTTAGAAATTTGGATAACAAGAATATTTATGGATAGATGAGTATTCATTAAGAATTTTCATTTTGTATTTTTAAATAATTTTCTTTAAAGCTGCTACTTTGGAAAGCTTTCATTTTTTTACAGAAATATTGTAGATTTGGGTATGTGATTTATAAATTAGGATAACAAGAATATTTGTGGATAGATGAGTATTCTTTAAGAGTTTAAGTTGTATTTTTAAATAATTTTTTAAAAACTGCTATTTTTGAAAAGTTTTCATTTTCTTAAAAATATTATAGATTTCGGTTTTGATTTAAAAACTAGGATAACAAGAATATAGAGGATAGATGAGTATTTTTTAGTTTTTCATCTATAGGTTGTATTTTAAAATAATTTTCATAAAAACTGATATTTTTAGAAATTTTTCATTTTTTTGAGAATTACCGTAGATTTGGTTTTGTGTTTTAGAAATTAGGATAACTTTTTCACAAAATAAAAAACTTTCTTAAGCCTTGTGCATTTAACTAAAATTACCTACATAATGAAACAGGTGGAATGTGAATTTTGGTTTCTTTCTGTTTATTCGGTCCATTAATTTGGACTAAGGTATAATCGAATTATAAATGACATATTACTAAATGTTTTGTTTGAAATAGTTGGTGTCCACTGTCCACAGTTCATACCTTAGTTTTAAAAAGGCTTAAGAAACTTTGTGCTAGTTCTTTGATCACATGGTTTAACAAGAGATCAATGTTTTTACCTAAAAACAGAAAAAGGAATGCACCAGCTGGTGAGAAGCCAGAAGTAATGAGAACACATCTAAGGAACATGGTGATTATGCCTGAAATTATTGGAAGCATCATCGGTGTGTACAACGGAGAAACGTTTAACCAGATCGAGATTAAACCGGAGATGATGGGACACTACCTTGCGGAGTTCTCAATCTAGATTAAACCGGAGATGATGGGATACTACCTTGCGGAGTTCTCAATTTCTTACAAACCGGTTAAGCACGGTAGGCCTGGTCAGGGTGCTACACCCTCCTCTAGGTTTATTCCTCTCAAGTGAAGCCATTACAAGACTCCATGCTATTTTCTACCTTATCTTTTATTTTATTTTACACATCTAATTCTATCTTCTTTAGTTGACTCTATTGTCTTACAAAAATTCGAATTATTTTCTTTTTTTAATTAACACCATGGGGTTTAAACTCGAGTTAAAGTATGAAATTTACTTGATTTTACACATGTTTATGTATCAGCCATGATATCTCATAAACTCAAGGAGTTGTAATAGTGGAACCTTTCTTTAGGTCAAAAGCAACATCGTGCCGTGAGAAAGACGTAAGTCTCACAAAAAAATGCCAAAGCAAAAAGTATATAATAAAAAAACACAAAATCACAGTGAAGAGAGACACTTCTACTTTTATTAATGAGCTTGACTTGGTTCTAGTTATAACTCAAGAGACCCCAATCTTATGATATCTCGTCTTCCAAGCTACATTTCTTCTCCACCAAAAGCAACTGAAACTCACTAGCTTTTTCCTCTAACCCAACATCTCTAAAAGCATTCAAAATCCTCAAACAAGCAGAACCATCAAACTCCGTCGTTTTAGACTCCTTCCACTGATCCACAACCTCCCCAGCTTCTCTCAAACAACCAAGCATCAGATAAGACGAAACAACACATATGTAGCTTCTGCTGCTCAGCTTCTGGTTAGTGTTCCTCAGAGACTTCCAAATCTGATCTACCATACCCTTGTTTCCTAACCCAGTGTGCAGAATCATAAGAAAGTCATACGTGACCCACTCTCTTTGCGAAATAGACTTCTCAGACTCAACAGGCGAGCTAGACTCTGCGTTCGTTAACCGACTACTGTCTATGTAGACACTAGTAAGATTGATATACCGAAACCAACCCTCGTTCGAACCGCCCTCACGCCTCATCTCCTCAAGAATCCTTCTCAGCTCATCAATATCAAACCTCGCAGCACATGAACTCAGCCAGAGATTGTAAGTAAAAATGTCAGGGGAAACGTTTCTGCCCTTCATCACTTCGATAACATCCCTTACTTTCTCAACTTCCCCTACCGACATGTACAGAGTCATCATCTCGTTGTACGTGATGGCACCGAAGGTGAGACTATCGCTCTCGATGATTCTCTTGAACAGGGCCTCGGCTCGTTCGGTTTGCTTGGAAGCAGCGTAAGCGTGGAGGAGAGAGGTATAGGTTTCAGGTGTCTTTGAAGGTGGTTGCAAGCCTTCGAAGTAGCGCTCAGCTGCATCGATTCCGAAGACTTTTGAGATAAGATCTATACGCGATGCGTAGTCAGCATCAGAGATGTTAGTTTCTTCATGTTGAACCAAATACTCTGTAACCTGTAATAAGACTTGAAATAAGCTCCTAGAAGTACGCAGAGCAATACGATTATGTGCATACATAAACGGACTTAACAAGTATAAAGTTGAAAACTTTGTCTGAAAATTCAAGAACCCATCAGAAGAAAACAGACATAACAAGTACCTAGAGAGTGTGTTTGTGCATAAAGAGACAAAACAAGAATAAAGTTGAAAACTTTGTTTGAAAAATTGTGCATACATAAACGGACTTAACAAGTATAAAGTTGAAAGCTTTGTCTGGAAATTCAAGAACCCATCAGAAGAAAACAGACATAACAAGTACCTAGAGAGTGTGTTTGTGCATAAAGAGACAAAACAAGAATAAAGTTGAAAACTTTGTCTGAAAAATTGTGCATACATAAACGGACATAACAAGTGTAAAGTTGAAAACTTTGTCTGGAAATTCAAGAAACCCATCGGAAGAAAACAGACATAACACGGTGGTAGGGACTATTTACAATGCTTGGGTTCCTGGCAAAGAGGTGAAAACACAAAAAAGAAAACAGACATAACAAGTACCTAGAGAGTGTGTTTGTGCATAAAGAGACAAAACAAGTATAAAGTTGAAAACTTTGTCTGAAATATTTTAAGCTTTGTGAGCTTTATCCTCAAGTCCGATGCTTACGTATGATGAAATGATAGAAACTTTACCTCTAGAGCGTGTTTGTAACGGCGAGTTCTTCTGAGCTCCTTGGAGATCTCTCGAAGTTCGTTGACTGTAATCTGATTCCCTTCGCCAACCCATTTCTCGAGAACGGTCGTCGCGCTCCGCTTCGGTAGTCTCAATCTGAAAATCCTGCTCCTCAGATCGTCTTTCTCCTCAGAATCCTCGACGATTGAGCCTCCGATTGCCGCGTCAGCACTGTACGGGTTGGCAAAAGATTCGACGTTTCGAATGGGATTGGTTCCGACAGTCAATCGACTAGATTTAAAAAAAAAAGACAGAACCGTAAGAAGAATCTTGTCGGAGAAACAAAAACAGAATCAGTAAGAAAATAAACGACAGAAACTCACCCGCTAATGGTACGGAAGATCGAGCGAGTTGCCATTGATTGATTCTCTCAGTTCGTTGCGAGTCTTGTGACCAAAAGATCTAAAACGATCGATCACTTACTAATGTTTCAAATGGTGGATAATGGGCCTATAAATATCGGCCCATTAGCTCTTGCGTGTTTTCTCGTTGCAATATTTGACTTATTTTGGGTATGGGCCGTATGGCAATAGTTTTAAAATAAATAAATCAAGCTAAGACTCTGAACATATCAACATTCAGTACAAATCCTGGTGAGGCAAATTAAAAGAGAAGCTGAAAAACAAAACAACAATAAAAATAAAAGAATCATCTTCCTACATAATAGTTTTCTGAAAATATGACATAAATAAATGAGGCTCCATTAGAGATTAGAAAGCCAAAACGGCAGCGTATAGAATAACGGTGATGGATCCAGCGAAAACAGTGTATTGGTTGGAAACGGCGCTGCTCTGCTGTGATGGAGCAGGAGCTTCTGATGGCGAGTCTGATATGGAAGACGGAGTCACTGCTGCGGAATCGATGGAAGGAGAATCCGCTTGAGGTAGTGATGGAGGAGACGCGACGGAGGATTCTGGTGTCGGTGTTTTAGACGGAGAAGGAGAGATAACTCGCCTTCCTCCGCCTATGAACGGAGCTGGAGAAGGAGACTGAGCCATCGCTGAAGCGATCAGTAGACAGGTGAGAATCAGAAACCCAAGGACTTTCGAGATGGACATTTCAAAGTGGGTGTTTTGATTGTAAGAGAGAGGAAATAGTATGGTGGCTATGGAGTATTTGCTCTGTTGGTGATTAAGACTAATTGTGTTGTACCTCTTTATATAGGTGTAAAGTGGGGTCCACTGTTTGTCTGAATACAAGCGTGTTAAATCTGTATCGTTAGATTAAAAGAAATGTGGAAACGATAGAATCGGACGGCTAAAATAACGCGGTAACGGCTCGTTGGAAACATCTACGTCCAGGTGGCAGTAAAGGAACCGCGTGATTTGTGTCTAATTAAATGAAATATGACCGTTGTCTGAAGAGCTTTTTTTTTTTGGTTCCTGAACATGTCTGAAGAGCTTTATTTCCTTCTATAACGGTCTGTCGGGTTTTTTTCCGGGAAAAAGGTGTTTGCTTTGCTCGTGAGATTTCTTTTAGAAAAATCGTTGGGCCTTCGTGTAAGGCATTGGACATTTGGTTTGTTAGTTTTAACAGGTCATGGCATAGGGAGAGTTTGGATGAGGACAAGTCACAATACCAAAGGCCAAACTACAGAAGCATTTGGATTGGGTCGTTGGGATCATGATAACGCATTATAACAAATTTATAACATAGATGGGCCGGTCTCGAACATAAGTGAGGGAACCGACCGCTTAGGACATCATATTTTAAGCAAAAAATGTAGTTGTATATAAAACATAAAATTTGTTTTACATGAATAACAAATGCATAGAATTTTAAATGAACTTAGGACATAAAGAAAAAATTGAGAATGTTCGACCGGCACTACAAAGTTTGAAGATGCATGTTTTTATGGAAAGTACCACGTCACCCTTCTAGATTGGACGTAAAACATAGCACGCAGACAGGAAATTTTGGACGGCAATATCTATAACTACAAGTCTACAAAGCATTAGCTTTGTTAAAATGTGAAAACTGTTAACGTTATCATATCCTCACAAATGGCATCAAGACTAACTAGTTTATCCTCTGATCTTTCTTTAAAGTTTAAATTCTTTTATTTTTAATGGTCTATGTTTACCGTATCAACACATGAATGATAACTTTCTTAATCCGTTGAGTCCTTTGGTTCATAAAAACAAAGTTTATTAACATAGGTTTATAAGTTTGTAGGGAAGACTACAAATCGGTTTTATTCTTCTTCACACATCGTTTTATTATTCTTCACATTTCATACAAAACAACACATCACATTTTATGACTTAAACCAAAGTCCTACACTCTGCAGCCTGAGGGTCCCACATCGCCGGTAAAAGATATTTCCTACCGGCGAGACCCAAAGCGTTGTAACTCGCTCCGGTAGTTTTGTCCACTAGAACACGACCCGGGTAACCTGGGTAAGCACCGGACCCAAACCTGTCGACACAAAACGAGGCGGGTTCTTGTTCCCCATTAACGGCGTTAACCAGTAGCGTCGCGAGGTTAATAATCATTCCGTCAACTCCAACATCACCGTTGGGTGCGATCAACGGGGGAGACTGAGGTCCGGATAAAGGCTGATGAAATGGCCATGCGCAGTAGCCAGGACACTGCTTTTCAGAGTTTCCGACCCATACGTAAGCTCCACCGTCAAGGGAACTTGACTTTGACCCGTGAGTCCCGCACCGGTTCATACAAAACCCCTCAACGGTCACGTCTTTGGCCGTCAAAACGGCGGTTATCGACCCAACCCAACACCGCCTCCGTTAAGTTTGCCTGACAGAGCTTTGAGGTGAGGACTTTTTAATGATTTTCCGAAAGGGTAGTCCTCGAGGAGGAGCTGTTTACCGAGGACGATTTTTGATGCGCCGCCTTTGTACTTCTCGGTCGTCTTCCACCAGGACGCGACGGAGGGACCTTTTGCGTCACTGGGGGAGTTGAGAGAGCGGATGAAGTCGACAATGACGGCCCGTTGGATTGGTGTGAATTTTCCGTACCAAACGATATTGAGACTGATATTATCTTTTTTTACCGAAAGGCTGTAATTAAGACTGATATTATTTTTTGTTACTGAAAGGCTGTAATTGAGACTGATGGAAGACGGACGGAAAGGCTGCTCGTCCATCATGGCGGAGGAGAAAACAACGGTGGCGGTGAGGAGCACGAGAAGAGCGGCTAAACGGTAAGTATAGGCCATGTCGGGAGAGCAGAGAGAGAGGTTATGTTTTTAACTTGGGGTTTATGGGAACAACTAAAGGCTATATTCATAGCAAATTTTGAATGGGGTATATAGCTATAGAATGCACTATAGAGCGTTCATGTCAGCGTATGCCATGAGTTAATATTTAATTGGTTTACGCAAGGATATTCTCCAGCCTGTAGTGACCACTGAGGTTTTTTTTTTAAACGTTGATTTATTATGATATTATATTTATAAGAAAGATTACACAGCCAATCGACAATATTACATGCCTTATGAAGATCTACGTCTAATTGCATCACCTGAGCTGTCCTATGAAGATTCATTTATGACCATATTTACTTGCACCATGTTGAAACTTTCTTGTAAATCTTTTTTTTTTGTAATCTTCATTAATAAATAGTTTTTTCGGAACTTAAAACCTGGATTTCTCGTAATCGACAAGAAATTGTATAGTTTCGGGTTCGAATTTCAGATCTGGGTGTAGAACCCCAGACCACTGAGGTTCTGGAAGGGTGACGTGGTAGTTTCCATAAACGTGTAGTATTAAATTATTTTCATAATTATATATTTTTTTAAATGTTATATGACTGATGAACACTTCCGTGCATGTCAGGATAATGTTTATACTATTTACACTGATAAGTTCCTGTCAAAACTTACTGAAAAATGTAATCGTGTAAATTCAATAGACAAAAATCAATTGTCATTTAAAATATTGATGAATAGAAAATAGTTGCGCATTTCATAAACGCACTTAGTTTCCTTTACATTTTATCATCATTTTACAAAAGCATAGTTGTCTTTCGATCATGCACCAACTCAGCGAATACACAGAAAAGTTCTTCAAGTTTGTGGTACATGCATCGATCGTATTCATCGAACGTACAATAGATTCCAAAAAAGATATATTGACTTCCAAGCTACGAATTTAATCGAACCACAAAACAACACATATTGGACATACTAGCTTACTGTTTCGGAATTCCATAGATCGGTTTGCTACTAACACCATTATGCATAATTGATTTTGGTTTCATAGAAATCCTACTAAAGTATGTAAATTTGACAAATAGGCTTTTATTAGAAATGTTACTTATTATAAAAATAATAATGCATTCCAAATGACAATATTTATATTTTATTTTTGTCAATCAACGTGTTTGATATTTTATGTAAATCAAATTTTAGGTTAGACTAACTTACGTCACAAAAGTTTCTTTCATTAAATATTTTTTCCATCAATTTATACTATTTTGTGTGTTTCATCAAGTCTTAATTAATTTAGTCTCTGGTTGATTAATATAATTTTTCCAATCAATATAGTGATATGGAACTTTCCACTTTCTTATTTGAAAGCTAAATGTTTTTCACCAAGTCATGACAATTAATGTGTGTTTGGGTGTGATGAGCGTGCGTGTGGATTTATATATGTAATTGCCATTGTGATTCATAGGACTGAAAACTGATTAAAAGGTGTCGAAAACAAGAAATAACATCAAGGCCCTGCAATTTTTGTTGGCATGAAATGCAACGTACTAAATCATTGATCGTAGTTGTTATCCATTTGGAAATCTGCAAACAATTGATTAAGGAGAACCATAACTAATTGACTATGTAATTTTGAAAAAGTGGGGGGGGCAGTTAAAGATGAGATGTGGGATTAAAAAGTCTAAATGGATATGAGATAATTATATATGTCGGAGAAGCCAATTAAACTTACCAAGCCCAAGTAGAATATAGTGTTAGCATATCCATTCCCCTCCATAACTTAACTTTCGACTTTTGAGGGTAACGTAACAGTCTTTATTGTGGGAAAATGTTGTATGCATGCCCACTTGAATCATGCCTCTCTCCTTTTCCCTTATTTGGCCAAAGAATGTAAAAGTTGCAGCATGCATATATATTCAAAACAAAAAATAAAAGCATGAAACATGTTCATTATATTGAGTGGCTTCAAAATTGCGCTGAAAAGTTTAAAGATGCCTTTCACATCGAAGTCATCGTAGTTTTATCGCATAAGTTGTAATGAGCACAGTTATAAGGTGATAACGAGACTGGTTCAACAGCTACAATAATTGAATATTTCTATCGACAAGAGATACTGAAAAAAACTAGGGAAAGTAACGTAACTAGGCCAATCAAAATATTAAGAACTTATATACAATAAAGTATATAGATAAAAAAAAGGTTAAAAAGAGAATGTGAAAAGCTCCGGTGCCACACATCATGTTTATCTAGCAGCAGATTCGAATTCGGGTCTCTTAGAGATTCACGCAACGATTTGTGCCACAGACGTGTGGTTAAGTTTATAGATAAGGATCAGTCGTCTTAAGTTGAATCATCTTGTCCTCTGATCACTATACTCGTCTGCATTCGACATGTACCGGAAATTTTATCAAACCCTCAGGAGCTTCAATAATTATTAGTTCGCACAACCAACCAATACATTCATTCCTTTTCACTTTTGCCAAAATGTTGATAACCACATAATGCAACGTAATTAATATAGATAACTAAAAGTTCAAAAATAAAAAGATAACTACAATATTGTCAAAGTCCTTTGAGAAATGTGAATTGCCACTAAGTAGATTAGTTAAGCGAATATTAGTGCATCATGCATGAAGCAACAAAAGGTTTTATCACTATTTCTTTAAGTAAAAGTCCTAAGAAAGTCAAAAGAGTATATATGCATTATCTTTGGACAAGTTGGGTTTATTAATCAATGACTAATCTTGTGAGGTACGTTGGTATTATATTGCCGCCGACCGACCGACCGACCAGCTCATGTTGGCTAACCAATCTCTATACACAGTTTGGTCCCAGTTCTCTTGCCGTGCATTAAGTAACAGAGGTAAGTGAAAGTCCTAACAAAATCAATGAGTATATATGCATATAATCTTTGGATAAGTTGGGGTTATTAATAAATCACTAATCTTGTGAGGTACGTTGGTCTTATTATAAGTGACTGGAGAAATGTTTCAGAGATGCTTAGAAAACATGAAAAGAGTCATAAGCATATCATCTGCATGACTAGTTGGATGGAGCTAGAAGTGAGGCTGCAAAAGAATTTGACTATTGATAAGTTTGTCCAAGAAGAAATCAACAAAGAGAAAAGACATTGGAGAGATGTTTTGTTGAGGATCATTGCTGTGGTAAAAGGGCTTGCTAAGAATAATATAGCATTTCGTGGAGTAAAAGACAAGATTGGTCAAGATGGCAATGGCAACTTTTTGGGAATGATTGAGGTGATTGCTGATTTTGATTTGGTAATGATAGAGCATGTTAGAAGAATTGAGAAAGGTGAGACCCATTATCATTACCTCAGCAACAAAATCCAGAATGAGTTGATAGAAATGCTTGGGAATGAGATCAAAAAGATAATCATACAGAAGATTCAACGGGCAAAATATTTTTCAGTGATTCTTGATTGTACTCCTGATATCAGTCACAGAGAACAGATGTCCCTAGTTATTCGATGCGTGGATATTTCAGAGATCTCACCAAAGATAGAAGAATTTCTTTTGACATTTTTGGTGGTTAAAGACAAAACTGGAGAAGGGCTTTTCAACACCCTTCAAGATGTATTGGTTAATCTTGATTTGAGTATTGATGACATTAGAGGGCAAGGTTATGACAATGGGTCAAACATGAAAGGAAAGCATAAAGGAGTGCAAAAAAGGTTGCTGGAAATTAATCCAAGAGCAGCTTACACACCATGTGGTTGTCATAGTTTGAATCTAGCGCTTTCTGATATAGCTTCCTCATCAGAGACAGCAGTTTCGTTTTTTGGAATTCTTCAGCGCATTTATTGCTTGTTTTCTTCTTCAACAAATAATGCTGAAGTTTTCAGAGATATCGTGAATGGTATTACAGTGAAACCATTATCACAAACTCGCTGGGAGAGTCGCGTCAACAGTGTGAAAGCAATACGATATCAAGCACCTCAGATTCGAGAAGCTTTATTTTATTTGGCAGATAACAGTGATAATCCAAGAACAAGAAGTGAAGCTGAGTCTCTTGCAATGAGTGACACTCATGGAATTGGAAATTTCGAGTTCTTATTGGGAATGGTCATTTGGTATGAGCTTCTATTTTCTGTGAATAAAGTAAGCAAAATTTTGCAGTCAGAAGATATGGATATTGGGATTGCTATTTCTCATGTACAAGGACTTGTTTCTTTTATGAAAAGCTACAGAGAAACCGGCTTTCAAGAAGCAAAAATAGAAGCTGAACGGATTGCTATAGATATGAAGATTAATCCTGGCTTTTCAGTGAAACCAAAACGTGCTAGTAGAAAAAAGCGACATTACGATGAAGAACCTGAAAATGATGAAGAAAGCGTAACGCTAACAGCAGAAGAAAATTTCAGGGTTGATTACTTCATCAAAATTGTGGATCAAAGTTTGGTTTCCCTTGAGACACGGTTTGATCAACTTCAAAACTATGAGAAGACTTTTGGATTTTTGTTTGACTTGCAGAAACTCAAATCTGCAAAAGATGACAGTCTGATGACTTCTTGTGCCAACCTAGAAGCTTATCTAAAGCATGGTGTGCATTCTGACATTGATGGAAATGATCTGTTTATGGAGTTGAAGCTTCTAAGAAATGTTCTACCAAAAGAAATAAAGAAACAGGTTGAGGTTTTAGATTTTTTGAAGAAGATGGAAAGATGTTATCCAAACACATGGACTGCATACCGTATAATGATGACCATTCCAGTTTCAGTTGCTACAGCAGAAAGAAGTTTTTCAAAGTTGAAACTTATAAAGTCATATCTGCGGTCGAGTATGTCTCAAGAAAGACTGAATGGATTATCGATATTGTCGATTGAGAGAGCTATGGTTAAAGAACTTGATTCTACATACTTGATAGATGAGTTTGCAAATAAAACTGCAAGAAGAGCTATATTTCAAAAATAATGTAATATTATGTTTTTTTATTATGTTTATCTTTTGATATTGTTTGATATTGTTTGACATTATTATTTTAAGTTATTTTTATATAAAGTTACAGGGGCCAATTTTTTTTCCTCGCTTCTAGTCTTGCAAATGTCAGGCACGGCCCTGGTCTTATATTGCCAATGTTCAATAAAACATGACATGCTGAAAACTTTGGACGCCAATATCTATAAGCATTAGCTTTGTTAAAAGGTGTAAAACTGCTATGTTTTCATATCCCCACAAATCCCGACACCACCAAGGCATCAAGAGCTAACTACTTATCCTCTAATCTTCCTTTAAAGTTTACATAAATTTATTTCTAATGGTCTATGTTTACCGTATCAACACACGATGGTTCTTAAAACAAAGTTTATAAGTTTGTAGGGGAGACTAAAAATCGGTTTTATTATTCTCCACATATCATACATACAAAACAACACTAGAAACATTTTCTTAAAGAAAAAACATAAATAAAGAAAAGAAAAGCAGCACATCCCCGAACCAGACGGGGTATATATCTACAACTTTATTTGTCTCCCAAGTCATTATTGCCACGAGTCTTTTAAACCAAAGTCTTACACTTCGAAGTCTGAGGGTCCCACATAGCTGGTAAAAGATATTTCCTACCGGCGAGACCCAAAGCATTGTAACTCGCTCCGGTAGTCTTGTCCACGAGAACCCGACCCGGGTAACCGGGGTAAGCACCGGACCCGAACATCCCAGTACATGTCGAGACGGCTTCTTGATTCGTCACGGTGTTAACCAGTAGCGTCGCCAGGTTGATAATCATTCCGTCAACTCCGACGTCACCGTTAGGCGCGATCAACGGCGGAGTCTGAGGTCCGTATAACGGCTGGTGAAACGGCCACGCGCAGTAGCCAGGACACTGCTCTTCAGAGTTTCCAACCCAAAGGTAAGCTCCACCGTCCACGGTGCTTGACTTCGACCCGTGGGTCCCGCACCGGTTCATACAAAACCCCTCAACGGTCACGTCTTTCGCCGTTAAAACGGCTGTTATCGACCCAACACCACCTCCTTTAAATTTGCCTGACAGAGGTCGGAGGTGAGGACTTTTTAAGGATTTTCCGAGAGGGTAGTCCTCGAGGAGGAGCTGTTTACCGAGGACGATCGTTGACGCGCCGCCTTTGTACTTCTCCGTCGTCTTCCACCACGACGCCACGGAGGGATCTTTTGCGGCGGCGGCGGGGGAGTTGAGAGAGCGGATGAAGTCGACGAAGACGGTCCGTTGGATTGGTGTGAATTTTCCGTACCAAACAATATTGAGATTGATGTTTTTTTGGACTGAATTGCTGATATTGAGACAGATGTTTCCTTTGAAGAGAGTAGCGTTTAACTTCAGCAGTTGATGCTCGACCGACACGGCGGAGGAGAAACCGACGGTGGCGGATATGAGTACAAGAAGAGCGGCTAAACGGTAAGTATAGGCCATATCCGGAGAAGAGAGAGAGGTTTTTTGTTTTAAGTTGGGGTTTATGGAAGCAACTAAAGGCTATATTTATAGCAAATTTTGAACGGGGCATAGCTATTGCAGGTACGTCCCTATTGCAGAGGGCGTCCGTGTCAACGTATGCCATGAGTTAATATTTAATTGGTTTACGCAAGGATATTTTCATAATTATATATATTTTTTAAAATGTTATGACTACAATGATGAACACTTCCGTGCATGTCAGAATAATGTTTATAATATTTACAATGAAAAGTTCATGTCTGAAGATATTGAAAGATGTAATCATGTAAATTCAATAGACCAAAATCAATTGCCTTTAAAAATATTGATGAATAGAGAATACTTGTATTACATAAATTTTGGAACATACCGAGTTTCCTTTACATTTTATCATCATTACAAAAGCATAGGTGTGTTTGGATCACCAACTCAACGAATACACAGATGAAAATACTTCAAGTTTCTGAGATACATCGATCGTATTCAACGAACAATAGTTTCAAATGATAAATATTGACCTCCAACCTATGAGTTTAATTGAACCACATAACAACACATATTGGACATACTAGCTAGCTGATTGTTTTCGGTGTTCCATATACTGGTTTGTCAATAACACCATGCATTATGCATAACTGATATGGTTTTCTGATAAGAACTGTGCATCGTGGAATCATTATCCGTGAATTTTTTTATCAATATCGCATATGTTGTAAGTAACTGATTATCATATCTAATAGAATTAGAAATTATATAATGATGTGATGTGTTACCTAGCATTAAAAAAACAAGAACTGTGCATTATGAATGATACTATCTCTAGTTAAATTAATGTTACATCTTAATAATTCATGCAACACGTTTGTTTTATTTCAGAAACTGTAGAGGGACAATTACTTTGCAGTTTCCGATTTAACAGATTTATATTAGGTTTTCACCTTTATAACTACGGAATCTTGTCAGTGTGGTAGAAAAATATAAATCCTAAAAAAGTATTTAAATTTGATAAATAGGCATTTATTAGAAGTGTTACTTCTTATAAAAAATTATGCATGCCAGATGACAATCATTATATTTTATTTTTGTCAATCAACGTGTTTGATATTTTATGTGATAATCAAATTTTAGGTTAGACTATCTTTCACCAAATAATTTTCCATCAATTTAAATTATTGTGTGTGTTCATTGAATTTAAATTAATTTTGGTCTCTGGTTGATTAATATAATTTTCCAACCAATATAGTTCAGCCAATATAGTGATATGGATATGAACCAATACAAAAGCTAATTGTTTGCCACCAAGTCATAACAGGTAATGTGTGTTTGGGTGAGATGAACGTGCGTGTGGATATATATGTAACTGCGAATGTGATTCGTAGGGCTGAAAACTTATTAAAAGGCGTCATAAATATGAAATAACACCAAAGCCTTGCAATATTTTGTTGGCATGAAATGTCACGCGCTTTAGATTTTTTAATATGCTTGTGAAAGTTACAAAATATACATAAAACGAGCAATCGTACATAATGAACAAGCTCATTCATAGATGCGTACATATGTCCTAACGTACTGATTCATTGATTGTAGTTGTTCTCCATTTGGAATCTACAAATTATTGATTAAGAACCAGGAATTATTTTTGATTAAAACAAAAAAGATAACAAGTACTATGTGGTTGTATTTAGGGAAAATTAGAAAAAATAGAACAAGGACTATTGTATTTTTGGTCTATATTTCTAATTTTCCCTTGTATTTATTTAATTCTACTTAGTGGAAATATTTGAAATTTGAAAAGGGAAAAATAAAGATGAGATATGAGATAATTATGCATATGTATATATGTCGGATAAGTCAATTAAACTTAGTAAGCCCAAGTCGAATATAGTGTTAGCATATCCAATTATCCATTCGCCTCCATAACTTAACTTTTGACTTTTGAGGGTAAACGTAACAGTCTTTATTATGGGCAAATGTTGTATGCATGCCCACTTGGATCATGTCTTTCTCCTTTTCCCCTTTTTGGTCAAATTATGTAAAAGTTGGAGCATACATATATATACACGAACCAAAAATAAAAGCATGAAACATGTTGATTATATTGAGTGGTTTCAAAATTGCACTGAAAAGTTTTAAAGATGCGTTTCACATAGAAGGCATCCTAGTTTTATCGTAGAAGTTGCAATGAGCACACTTATAAGGTGACAACTAGACTGGTTCAACAGCTACAATAATTGAAGATTTCTGTCGACAAGAGGTACTGAAAATGACTAGGGAAAGCGACGTAAGTCCAATCAAAATATTAGATAAGGGTCCGTCTTCTTAAGTTGAATCTTCTTGTCCTCTGATCACTATATTCGTCTGCATTCGACGTGTACCGTCAATTTATCATACCACAGGAGCTGCAATAATTATTAGTCCGCACAAGCAGCCAATACAACGTTAACGTAATTAATTCCTTTTTACTTATAACTACATCACCAACGCCTGAGCCAAAAAGTTGATAAAAGGCATAATCCACATATTGTAACCTAATTAATATAAATAAATAGTATGTCAAAGTCCTGAGAAGTGCCACTAAGTAGATTGGTTAAGCAACAAGCCAACAACATTAGTGAAATTTAAACATAAGGTTTTTCACTGTTTTTTAAGTAAAAGTCCTAACAGAATCAATGAGTATATTATTATAATTTACTCCGTCCGCCCCTACTGTATATATACATAATTTTTGGATAATTAGTTGGGTTTATTAATCAATCACTAATCTTGTGAGGTACGTTGGTCTTATATTGCCGCCGACCCACCGACCAGCTTCTCATGGTGGCTAACCAATCTCTATACACAGTTTGGTCCCAGTTCTCTTGTCATGCATGCTTGTATAAAAGAGTCAACTTTTTGGAATCTTCCCTATATCATTCGAGCTCCACATATTATACAGCGAAAATTCAATCGAATAAACATTTTCCTCGAGAGTGTTTTCCTCAAACCCATTAATCAAAGATACAGCCCATTAAGAGAGATCTAGTTATGAAGTTGTCTTTGCCACTATTTGTTGTGGATTAAATCGCTTATGGTAGATCATTAATGTATGTTGTAAACAAAATAATCGCGTTTGTAATCCCCTCCTATGATGTTTGAATTTTCAATAACAAAGATAGACCATTCTTTCCAAATGCAGTAATGAAAAATAGTGTGAAAAGTTAGTTATCAATCTACATAAAAAAGAATAAATAAAAACAGTAGTTCACAAAGAGTCAATGAGAAAAGATTTCAAGTGCTTGAGGAACTCTTTAGACTTCTCCAAATTCACAGCATGTCCTGCCTTCTTGATCACAACTATCTCTGCATTGTCTCCTATATGTCTGTTGTTTACCACATTATAATTGGAAGTTGTTGTTTCACACAGTAAGAAAAAAGGTTAACTCTGAATTTACCTTTTCAATCTATAACCAAGTTCAAGTGGAAATATTTGATCTTCTTCTCCCCATATGATCAAAGATTTCTAAATTTAACAAACATTAAAAAACAATTTCACAGCAACTTCAACATCTACATAGCAAAGAGAAAGCTAAAGAAGTGTAGTTTCTGCACCTGTTTGATCCTAGGAAGATCTGAAAGTCTCCGATCTTTAAGTATTGATTTGATCAAATCTCTCTTCTCCTCTACATACTCCATACACATTACCTTCACATCCAAAAAAACAAAAATCAACAAAACATAAACAAAACCACAAAATGCAAACAAAACAAGAAACACAACTTACATCTATAAAGTCCCAAAGAAAAAACGATGGAACACCTTTGATCGGCTTAACAAAAGAGAATCTTATAAGCTCCTTAAGCTTCTCCGGCGTCTGAGGAATCAAAATCCCAGTGGCTTCTTCAAGATTCGGAACCTTAAACAATCCATCCTCCATATCTTTCTCCTCAAGGCAAACCCCGGCGCAGCATAGCACAATCTTCTCCACTTTCTCTGGAAACTGCGCCGCTAAACTGTACCCAACGAATCCACCGTAGCTGATCCCGACAATGCTCGTCCTCTCGACACCATGCGCTTCCATTAGCCTCATCAGACATTGAGCCTGGAAAGATTCGGACCTGTTCGGTTCTGTCGTGGAAGATAAACCGAAGAAGAGGAGGTCAGGAACGTAGACGTTGAACTGGCCCATGAAAGCGCGGAGATGTTCGCCGTATTGCCACATTGCGTTGGCTCCGAAGCCGTGGAGGAGGAGGAGGTTAGGTTTAGATCGGTTTGGAGATTTAGGGATCCAACAGTGCATTGACGTTGATGAGAGGGGATTGTCGTGGGAGAGATCGGTGGTGACGGAGCGGAGACCGGCGTTGAAGAATGATTGTTTGAATAACCAATCGCGCGATGCCGTGAAGCTGAAGCATCGCAACAGTTTCAGATGATCAAACATTTTTTCACAAAAAAAAAATATCGAAATGAAACAGAGGAGAAGAAAGGCGTGGTGATGAAACGGAAGAGAGACGAAGCTGTTTCAGTTATGTCGGAAACCCAAAATAAACGTGACTTATTGTCCGAACGTATAACTTACGTTATTACAGCAAAGGACATGTACGATTTTATATTTGTATAAAACACCCTATCGATTAAGTAATTTAGAGGTAATAGGTTCGATGCCAGTCTGTAGAGATGTAACCGGAATTAAATAAACCATAACATTACTATAATTGGTTAGAGGTTTAATCATGAACAGAATAATCATAACCTATACTTTTTAGGGTTTTAGAGAAGTAAAAGGTAATTTGGCAAATAAGAAAGGTTTAGAATCAGTTTCTATCTAACTCGTGAGTTTTGGAGGAGTCGTGTGTCAGCATTCTTTGCAGTCTTGTTTTGGGGTTCAAGGACCAATGCGTGCCTGAAATCTGCAGTGATAGTTAATTATATTTTACTCTCCAGAACCATTAACAGAAACAGTGTATTTAAAGTAAAGTGATAATAAAATAAGTCTAAATGCCATTATTGAGCATTTAGATGCGACCAATCTTTGATATTTGGAACATTAAAAGCAGTATTTTGTTGGTTACTGATCAAGAACAAGTTTCTATATGTGATACCTGCAACAACTTCCTTGTTATAAGTGATTCTCTAGCAGTCTCTCTAGTCTCAAATAGGCTTTTACGTTCTGTATAATAATTACTAGAGTTTTATCCGCATGAATGTTTGTTTTAGTAAAATAGACATAATTTATTCACAACACATGATTGTACAATATGCATTCATGTGAATATTGTTCGATTTGTAATATATAATATTTGTGATAGATTGACAATTTTTAATTGTGTGTGATTTGTTGATTTTTCATATTGCGGTTAGATACAAAACCAATCAAAATAATATTTATATAACATATTTGTCAATTAATAATTTTTAACTTTATATGTTTTAATAAACATATCTATAGTTTATATTTTGTATGTGAAATGAAATAATAATATACATAAATATATAACATTTAAAGTTTGTAGTCATATTTTAAATTAAACTATTTAGTTTTATTGTAAAATTTAGTTATAGATAATCCAATTAGAAAATTATCGTAAGTTTGTTATGTTTGGTTAGAGAAGAATGTAACAAAATAAATAATTTGTGATTAATTAATTAAATTTGGTAAGTTTGGATAGAAAATATAATAATTTATTTATGGTTAACTAATTAATAGTCATTACTTCAGTGGCGTCAATTGTAATTATTAGGATGAAAGAAAAGTTGTTTCAAAAAAATACTTCAGTTTTAATAATATAAATAAAAAATAACTACAATCGTCTCACATCTTGTATACTAATTTTACAAACTACTTTGTCCAACTTTGTTTAACATCTGGTGTGAAAATAGTACACAGCGAACTAACAAAATTAGACTGCACCAAAAGCAACTACATAAACCACTTCTACATATTCATTTGTCACTGTTGTACTTGTACTTGTATCATGACAACAACACCATATCTACAATTCAAACACCTATAAAAGAAAGAGTTCTCATGAGATGAAGACGAGCGACTATATTGGTGTCATCTGTATCTCGAATCTCACAGCCTGCCTAATTGAATATAAACTAAAAACACAATAAAACAGAGAGAAAATTTTAAAACAAAGGAAATAGAGTAAAAGTCTAAACGACAACGAGAGTAAAAGGGAGAGCCTTTAAACCGGAAACCGACTGGTTTAAACCGGAAAATCAAGATAACGGTCTAAAAGAAACTTCTACCTACTCAGATCATGAGATTTAAACCAGAAAATCAAGAAAGTCTTAATCTTTCGTTCCTCTTCAATAGAGTTGATAAACGGTTTGCCTGCGGTTTGATTACCGGTTTGCAAACTCAACAGCACCGTCGAAGATGACTCAGGTCGTCGTTCCGATGGTGAAAGGTTGAAAATTACCAAAAGAAAAAAAAAGTTTCCCATAAAACTCTCTGTCATTAATAACCCTTTATTTACTTACATTCATGCTTTCTGAATCAAACTAAGAAAAATAAGCAAAAAAAAGGAATATTTTTAATCTTCTTCATCGGACGAAGAATAGGGGACGAGGATCACCACCACCGCCTCTCGCCTTTCTTGTTCCAGACGCTCCTCCTCCACCCTCGCAGCAAGACTCGCTTCCGCTGCCCTCTCTCGCCTTTCTTGTTCCAGACGCTTCTCTTCCACCCTCGCAGCAAGACTCGCTTCCACCTCCCTTGATTTCTCTTCTTCAGATTGAAGCAAGTCCCATCGCTCTCCACATTGTATCTATTTGGTTCTGAATGATTGGTTATGTCTAGAGGTCTGACGAGGAAGCCTGTGGCTCATCAAAAAATTGCGCAACGCCGTAAATATTTATTTAGTTTTAGATACATTACATTATATATATTATTACACATTATGTTATTATAGGTTTGAAGACTTTTTCAGTTCTATATATTACATTATGTCATTATAGGTTAGTATATATGTTATTTTATAATATGAATTTTTGGTTTCCTTCTGTTTGGCCAGTCTTCTAATTTGCACTAAGGTATATTCAAACTCTAAAAATGACGTATTACTAATCAGTTTCAAAATTGCTTTGTATAGGTTTAGTTTGAAATAATTTGTGTCCATAGTTCATACCTTAGTTGGCTTAAGAAAATTTGCGCTAGTTCTTTGGTCACATGGTTTAACAAGAGATCAATGGTTTACTTTAAAACAGGAAAGGAATGCACCAGCTGGTGAGAAGCCAGAAGTAGTACGAACACATCTAAGGAACATGGTGATTATGCCTAAAATGATTGGAAGCATCATTGGTGTGTACAACGGAAAAACGTTTAACCAGATCGAGATCAAACCGGAGATGATCGGACACTACCTTGCCGAGTTCTCAATCTCTTACAAACCGGTTAAGCACGGAATGCATGGTCAAGGTGCCACACACCCCTCTAGGTTTATTCCTCTCAAGTGAAGCCATTACAAGGCTCCATGCTATTTTCTACCTTGTCTTTTATTTTATTTTACACATCTAATTCTATCTTCTTTAGATGACTCTATTGTCTTACAAAAATTGGAATTATTTTCGGAAAAAATATCATTTAAATCATCAATTTTCAAATTTGTGTGAAATGAAACACACTTTTCCATGAAAAAAAAAATCACTCAACTTTTGTTGACGAGCTATTTTAATCATAAGCTTTCGTTGACCATACCACTTTAGATCTATTGTTAGTTAACTGTTATAGTATGAAATAGACTTCTCAGACTCGACAGGTGAGCTAGACTCTGCACTCGTTAACCGACTACTGTCTATATAGATGCTAGTAAGATCGATATACCGAGACCATGCACACGAGTTGCTTCATCACTTTTGACCTTTGGAAACTCACCGACGAAATGGTGAAAAAATAATAGCGACTTTGAAGGCGATTATGGAGACAATCCACCACCGTAGCTTCTCTTCTTCGTCGAGCCACCACCATAGCTTCTCTTCTTGCTCAAGCCACCACCGGAGCTTCTCTTCCTCTTCAGGCTGAACTAAATACTTTATAATTGGTTGGAAATGGCGTATGATGAAAACAAAATAATTTAATTTTAAGATCGATCAAATTACAAATGTTTAGACTATGTTTTTCCACACCAAAAATAGTGAAAACGAATAACTCAATCTATACTAATTTTCAAACTAATATATATTGTATGATGAAAATACTAATTCCAAAAAATAAAAATGCAATAGAAAAACAAACTTAACAAAAATTGTACATCGAACTACAAGACTTTATAAAACATATCATAAAAATAATTACATTGTCTAACTACTTTTAAATACAAATCAATAACATATAGTCAGAACCGTGAGTGAAGAAGAACAATATTAATCTAAAAATAACTAGAAACCTAAGAAGCCAAAATATTAATACATATTATAGTACTAAAAATGACATAATATAAGACCAAATGTTTAACAGTTAATTTATTGTAACCATGCACATAGCTATAAAAATAAGTATCAATTATTAGATTTTACAAAACCGAATATTCCAACCCCTAATAATGTTATAAAAGAAAGTAGTAAATAGTTTAGCGAAGAGTGAACAAGCTTTGGAAATAAGGGACGGCACTTCCCAGATAATAACGAGGCTCAGTAAAAAATTTACCATATGAATTTAATCTGAAATTGTAAAGCACGAGCTTGCCTTCGTCATCGCTGCAATCATAAAGCAATAGCCTGTTGTCAAAGAGTGATGCGACCGGTGGCATTGAGTAAAGATATTTCTCTTCGATACAATTGAGGGTTGACCGGAGATTTATGGAATAAGTTTTGTCCCATGTCACATTGTCTTGATTTAACGACCATATAGTTTGTGTGTCTCCCTTATCCTCCGATAAGCATAGGCGGTCATTCAAGGTGCACATAGTGATTCGGTGATGAGGTGCATATGCAACGGGTATTTTTGCCATTACCGCAAAAGTCTCAGTGTGAAGATGGAACGATAAGACTTGTGCTTCTGTGACGGCGTCAATGAACCAATAGAGAAATCCATGTGCATGCGCTGGTACTTTATCATGTAGTATTGGATAAGGACAAGAAACAATCACATCATGCCTCCAAGTGTTGTTATTGTTCTCGAAAGAGAAAACCTCGCATGTATTAATTTGCCCGTCTAGGTATACACAATGAGAGTTGTACAACCAAACAATCTTGTACATCCCTGTGATATTGTCTTTACCGAATCCCAGGAAAGGGCGTCGAAAGCGGTTAAAGCGGTTATATGTAACTTGAGCAAGTGTTTGAAATCTCGCCTCGGGGAGTTTACGGTGCCATCTAGTTGCGGGATTGATCACATATATGAAGGTGCTTGAATATAGGCAAGCCAGACCATCACAACTCCGTGTAGTTCTCACGTTAATTTCCCTTTTCGAAGCGACAGGGTAACGAATATGGTTCTCTTCTGAAACTAACGTTGCTCCCACACTCAATGACCTAAGAGAAGCTTTTCCACGTTTTTCAAGCCTAGGATGACATATCAGGATGCTCGGGTCTCGAGATTTCTGCTGATGTCTCAGATGTCTCTCCTGGAAACGTGGGGACTCTATTTCAGTTCTCCATTGTTTCGACACAGCTCTAAATCTCAATAGTGATTTCACCGGAAGTTTCTCAAGAATCTGATCTACCACCACATCGTGAGGTATATTTACTAACATATTCGGAATGCTACTGATAGTCTCGTAAACGCCTCGTTTTCGTTTAGGCATCGTGTGATCGATGACTCTCTTGGAAAACAACCGTAGGTTTTTTTGGATTATTTCTCAGAGTTTTTTCTTTTGTGTTTTGTTTTACGATTTGGTTGGAGAGGGAATTGTATATATAGTGAGACAGATTCCTCAATATATATCATATCCTATATTGTACGGACTTCAATTTTTCCTTAATACTTGTGAATAACCGACTCTCTTTATTTTTTTTATACCAAATTAAAGATCGTATTTGTAATAACCGACTCTGGTTGCATATCCAACTAATACCTGCGATTAATAATTGCATATGCTTTTGGGAGAGGTAAGCAAAACTATGGACGGTTAAAACAAGACAAAGTGACATGCATGGGGACAAAATTTACTAACTTTTTAGTTATTCAAACTATGTTAGATCTAATGAATTGACATAAGAACTTTATAACTAAAGTTTAAGAGATATGTATATAATACACACACATATATACTGTAAGATAGATTTTATTGGATAGTTTTTGTTGAAATATAATTTTATTTATCAACAAAAACAAAATTTTCAAATATTTGGTCCTAAGTGGACTAGCTTGGATTGGTCTTCTCGTTTTTATTTTAAAATCTGCATAGAACGGAAACTCAAAGATATATCAGTACGAAAACTTTCTGACAAAAAAGAACTTATATATATTACTGATCGTATATAACCTTTTGTGCGCACATACAATGAAACTGCATGTACAGACGAAGGGACCGTATATACTGGGAAGTAAAACTAGGACGTAAAGATGGAAAAGTTTCATTGGCAGCCAACGTCAAAAGCCTTCCGTCTCAGACTGATGTCATCACCGAGACGCTAAAAGTATTTGCTAAATTCGGGCTTAACACTGAAGATTTCTTTGCTCTCTTAGGTCAGTAAAGTATATCACCATTTGGGTATTTTATATGTTCTCTACTATTATTGTCATCTTACTACAGAACAAATTACACTGTTAACATGACAGCCCCGGGTTCCAGCTTCGGTCTGGTTAGTTTATTGAGAAATAAGTTTAGGATTTTGCTTTAAAGAAAAAACAAATTACACTGTTTATCATAATTTCGTTGTTCTTTGTAGACAGACGTAGCATATCGTTTAATACCGAAAATCTCTAAAATAGCAAATTGCAATTGGTTTTGATATTTTACAAATTAAAAAAGTAGTCGTCACAATTTTATGCGATAGTTTTAGTTATGTGAAATACATTATAAAATTATTTAACGAATAAGGACATAAACTTCTATTTGAATATAGAGTATTATGAAGAAAAAAAATGTTAGACTGACACTGTTTGCAATGTATATCATCACTGATGACGTTATTATTTAAATAAAACAACAACATATCGTCTTAACATATTTAATTAAACAGGAGCTCACACAATTGGAACTGCGTCTTGCAAGTTAATCACGGATAGGATAAACAGCATCGACAGAAGCTTCATTGTTTTGAACTTCAACCCTCTGTTCTTGGTGATGCTGCAGCAGGCATGTCCTATAGGCTGCGACGGTTCAAGACGCGTGGCTCTAGACACGGGGAGTGAGCTCGTCTTCGACACATCCATTTTCAAGAACATCCTCAACGGAAGTGCAGTCCTCAATATTGATCAAAGCCTTTTGAACATTCCGACTATTTACCGTCTGCTGCAGGAGTTCCTAACGTTTGAGAGGTTCAACACGATATTTGTGAGGCCAATGAATAGGATGAGTGAAATCGAGGTGAAGACAGGGTTAAATGGAGAGATTCGACGAAACTGTTCTAGGGTTAATTAGTTAAACCTTGATTAAACAGTTATTATGCTATGCCGATGTGGTGATCAGATTAGTACTAACGTAGGTGAAAGGATGGATCTTAATGTAATCCAATCATGTTCCAGATTGTTTTCTCAATGAATACATATGTACGTTACAAGTAACTAAGGATTTTGGTTTGCTTTCCACATTTTATATGTTTTTTTAAATACTTTCTTTTTAAAACACAACTCGCATTTTATATGTTTATTGTTACCTTTTGGTATTAAGTGATTGTATCTGAAAATTTTGGTTATCTAACCCTAAAAAGAGCTCAAACTTAAATTAATTCTTAGATATTTTTTTCTTTAGGATTTGTTGTATTTATGCTAATTACTAAAGAGAATAAAACATAAATGATGATATTCTTGAGTTGTTTTGCCTAAACTTACAGCTATGTATCCCCTATATATTAATTGAGGATCTTTTAAAAAGTTATAACCTGAATTTTGTAAAAATTAAAAAAAGACCTCATCCTATGTGGCAGTTGTTTAAGCCTTCTAAAATCTGACGTGTCAGAATTATAACACATTAAGAAATAGCATAGTTTATAAATTAACTCCCTAGCGAAATACAATTTTTGACAGTCACATATACATAGTCTAAAAATAAGACGGCAGGTGCGCCTATGCTATGTAAAACCATAGTGTAATCCATCAGTATTATTTATTGTGTATGTTTTTCTTATCATGTAAGCATAACTATTTAATAACGTCTACGAATACATTTTATAGGGAATAAATATCAAATGTTCTCATTTTACGTCAAGTTTGTAGAAAATAGAACATGTAATTTTCTATGCATTATGTACGAAAATAAACAGACCTACATCACTTACAAAAATTATTGACAGGAACATTATCGTCAGAACATTATCGTCAGTTAATATTATCTACCTTGATTAATAAGAACATTCACCACTGTAATAGAACTATGCTACACAAGTTTCAGTTAATCTTCCTGATTTTTTCATATCCACTTTATTAATTATATTGTATATGTAGCAAACGTGGTTTACCAGAAAAATTCAGTCACTTGATAAAAAACTTTATAATTTGTACTATGATATTGTTTAAAGGGTCATAACTATGTCTGTTTGCATGAATGGTTGGGGGGTCCTTTTTTTTTGTAAAACAATGGTTGGGGAGTCCTTCTTCAGTTGGTTCTAGAGAATTTTTGTTCTAAAATCATGTAATTATTACTGTAAGTGAGGTATATAAAAACGGCAGATTACTTTTGAGTTTCATGTGATTCAAAAAGTACTGCTCTACAATTTAACCGGTTCATATCACAAACTAATTTAGGGTTATGTTAAATCAATCATTACCAGTTTTGGTATTTATGTTAAACGAATTTAATCAATTTTTTTTATTTCTCATTTTTCTTCAAGGGAAAGCTGCCCATGGAAATATTAATAATCGTGTGAGATCCATAAAATATGTTTGTTAAGTCTTTGTGGCCAAGGCAATATATTATTAATATATTTTATAAACTAACACATTAACCTATGGAAATTCATCGTAGTGGGAGACTTTATAGCCAAGACTATTAATTAAGCCTAAGGAACTAATGGAAACTAATTAATATATAGAGCTTATATGTGAGGGCGTATCAATTGAGAATTTGCGGCCAAGGCTATTAAATATTGCTTATGGTAATCCGATCAAATATCTCGGTAGTTATATAACAAGCTGTTTTAGTTTCTCATGTATGTATATTAATTGAAAATCATTTAAAAAATTATAACTCTAAGTTTGTACTAATTAAAAAAGACTCTGATTCGGTGTCATTTAATTAGGATAATAATTTAACTTACGTGACAGCTTAAAAATCAATATTGAAAAAATGTTGGTTCAAAATTTAATTACTAGAAAACATTATATTAATCTAAAATATAAGAAGAGTGTATTATTTCCTTAAATAAAAACTACGAAATTACCTAATGTGATTAACATAAATATGACAATTAATGATTATGAATAATAAAGATTTGATAACAATTTTTACATCCTTCTGAATTTTTGTTTAAATTTATATTATTAAAAAACAATAAACAGTGACATTAACCATATAATAAAAAGTTAGATTTTTTTTCTCATATGTTATATTTTGAATTTTCTAAAATGACTTTAAATTACAAAAATGAGGAGACATTATATGTTATATTTTAAATTCGTAAAACGACTTTATATTACAAAAATGAGTAAACCTTATATGTTATACTTTTCTTATATATTAGATTTTTTTCTTATATGTTATATTTTGAATTTTTTAAAACCACTTTAAATTACAAAAATGTTAGTTTTCCTTAAGAATACGATTAAAAACATTAAAATGACATGTATCAATTCGATGGTTGATCTGAGACCTTTCAAAACCATATGGAAGATAAATGTCAAAATAATTCAACTGTGAAAATAATACTGTTGAATTTTTTTAAGAATGTGTTCGGTGAAAAAAATAAAATTTTTGTGGCATAATTTGCTTAATGTCCAATCCGATCAACCCATGATTTATTAATTATAGTTTAGTTCCATAATTTTTAATAAAAATTGATCCGGTCATCGGAAAAAAATTATATAATAACAACAAAAAAACATTATATATGTATATATAAAATGATCCAATATATAAAAAAAATTATCGATAATATATATAAATAAATTCACCCTGCGCAAGGCGCAGGTCTTATCCTAGTATATTTTTAAAAGAGTTGTTTACTGTAGTCAAACATTAATATTTATACACTCAAACCCAAGATAGTTACAAAATAAAAAGATTGGAATACAGCAAGCACTGACACGAATACACGACGAATATGGTATGATAGCAAAAAAGTTTGAAAACGAAATCCTACAATTTAAGGAAAGCGTGTGAAGAATATATTTTACTTGGACTTTCTCTTTGTTTCTACTTCAATATTCTTCCAATAAAGCAATTTTAGGTAATAAATCAATTATTCAAAATAAAACTCTTTAATGACAAATGTTGATTAACTTAAAGGATCAAATCAAATTAAAATGGTCAAGTTATTTCATTGAGATTCCCATAATAATCCACTAAACGCGTACGCAAAAACTACACCGTTTACCTAAGATCAAACCTATATAAATAACACAACCCTTCTTCTCATTTTCTTACACATTTCTCTCAAAGTGATCAGACGAGTTAAAAAAACAACAGAGAATCAAACAATGGCCGTCTTCTCCGCCGCGCTTCCTCTCCTCCTCCTCTTCCTCTCTGTTTCCTCTCCTTCTGTTAACGGAAACACTGCACAGTCCGTCGAATGCTCCGCCGTGATAATGACCATGACGAAGTGTTTGCCTTTCGTGACGATCGGTAGTCACGTGGAGAAACCCGAGACCGCGTGTTGCTCTGTTATCAAAACCGTGCTCGACACGAAAGCTGAATGTCTGTGCGAAGGGTTGAAGAGCAGTGCCGCCGCGGGAATCAATCTGAACCTCACTAAAGCCGGTACTCTTCCCGATGCTTGCCAACTCAAAGCTCCTCCCATGCCTGCTTGTGCATGTAAGATTTTTCTTCATCATCTCTCAGAAGATCTTTTGTAGTTGTTCTTGTTGTATATAAATTAGGTTAGATCTATTGCTCTCCTCTAACCGTTATCTTTTGTTGTTATTGTTGTTGTTTTTGTATATAATATTTTTGGTTAGATCTTGTGCTCTTCTCTAACAGAGATCTTTGTTGTTGTTGTTGTTGTGTTGCAGTGTTTGCTAAACCCCCTGCTAGTGCGCCGGGTATATCCTCTTTCTCTTTGTTGATTTCATCGTAAATCAATCTTTAGTTTCTTTGATCTTTTTTAATTTTATTTTGCATGCCATCTGAAAATATTTACTTTTGGATTAATAATCAAAATTTTTTTTTTACCATTGTTATTTATTTTCATGGTTTGTGAAATTTCTGATTTTTTCACGCTTTGGATCTTTGGACTTCTCTTGCTTGAAGCATGTTTTGTTTCACTTTATTATTATAACAATAAAGTAGGGGAACTGTAAAGTCAATAGACATTACGATAAAAATGGTGTTCTAAAAAATACAGTCACTATTTAGTAACCTATTACAAGCCAAAATATAACCAAAAATCATTTAGTTTTTTTTGGGTTAAAAAATCATATAGTTTTTGACACCGAATGTACCATAAACAGTCGAATCATCACGCTTCGATTGACTCAAATGCTAGTGTCTCTTGTTATATATTAATAATAACGAAACTAGCAAATTTGATTGATGACGATCTGATCACACTTTCAATATGATGTGTCTCTGGTGCCAATGAGGTTCAGTGTTCTGTAGAGATAAATTACTTGTAACTCGCATCATGTGACCAAAACGACATATTATAGTAGCAAAGCTTCTGTAGCATACGTGATCTCTAGTTTATTTGTGCACTGAATTATGTAACTAAATATGAAAAGAGCATTGTTGAAATCTCCATTACGTTTCTGTTTACTTTAGATCATATAGATAAGTTTTTATGTTCTCTGCTAAATTCTCCTTAATGCATGTTGATGTATCAACTTTGACTATGTGTTTTGACTATCGTCTACTATGTTTTTTTTTTTGTAACAGCTCCAGTTCCGGCTGCTAGACCACTAAATGGATCGGGACCAGGTTCAAATTCTGCTCCAGCTCCAAGCCCTTCTCATTGTAACCATGGATCTTCAATCTCTGTCTTGTCACTTGCAATCAGCGGCGCATTGGTCATAATGTTCACCCGTATCTAACACCCCTATCATTTTTAGTTAAGAGTTTGCTTTTATCTTGTGAGTAACTATGGAGTTCTCTTGTTGAGACCGCTTATTTTTAGTTATGACATTATAAAGACTTGGTTATAATGTGTGCTCTGTCACACATTCTTCACTTTTATTATTTTAATAATTGAGGGGTTATTATTTATAGATTTTGTTACATTTAATCACAATAACACACTGAATCATCTATCGAAAACTCAAACGAAATGAGGCAAATCAAGAGTTCGTTTGTAATCTTAGAGAGGAAGGAAAGGACCACCCTTATAATCCGGGTTAATTTTTAACCTGCATGCGTAATAGATTTATAATTCACAAGGTGGTCTAAACAGTTGGTTGGGTAAGAAATTCAAAGATAATACTATTGATTATATTCAATGCATATAAATTATTAGTTCAAAGATAACAGTTAATTATATTCAATGCACATTAATTATTCAACTAGGCTATTATGCTATAAAACTTCTTAGTCTGTTACAGATTTCATTCTTAGTTTGCCCTTTATTTTTAGGATTAAATATTGAATACACCAAACTTTAGAATTATATATACACATAAATATTAATAATTGTTTTTTTTAGAATTTGCTTCCTGTTAAATATTAATAATTTTTTTGAACAGCAGAAATAATATTTGTATATGTCTACACATAAATAGAAAACGAAAACAACCCTATAAGTCTATAACATATTTACATATATTCAAATTCATTATGTTGATTGCATTATGATCCGAGGTTGAAAATGATGATATACTTTTGTTTCTCAGTATTATAGAGGGTTCAAAAAATATAAATAATTAACTACATTTCAAGAATATATAATATTTTCTGTAAATAAAAAAATGAATTTATATAACTTTCAACATAGGTTAAATCAGAAAAGTGAACTTTAAAGTTAAAACTTAAAAAGTAAAAAAAAATAAAGGTAATTCACGGCCTTGTATGCATATAGGCCTGATTAAAAATGAGCCCACCACTCATTTTAGTAAACGAGCTCCGTCATATATAAACCCTAAGTAAAACACTTTCTTCACTTATGGCTTCTCTTTCACGCCACTCTCTTTGACTCTCTCTCACTCGAGCCGATCGTCTCCTCCACCGTCAAAGCATTTCCCCTCTCTCCTGGTACGGAATCAATCAATGTCTCTGATTCTAATTCCGCCATGACTCTCGATTTTGATTGCAATGTTCTTCCCTGTGTAGTCGTCTAATTTCGTTTTCCCCTTTTAGCTCCTGAAATTAGGGTTTTACTCTTTCTGGGTTTGATGATTTGGTTGTAAAGTTGAAGTCTTTTCGTCTGTCAATGTCTTAAACAACAGGCTTATAAGTTTGCACACCAGATGTCTGTTGATCTGTGCAAGAAGAACCCATCTTTTCTCTGGTGCGACTGTGGTTATATGAGCAGGGGGAAGTTGTGGTGCTTTCAGATCATCTTGTTCAGACACTGGACTTAGCCCTTCTTCTCTCCTCTCTCCTCTCTCTTCTCTTCTTAGCTTCTCTGCATTTTTTCTGTTTGATTTTATTACTACTAAACTTGAAGAAACAGTTCCCAAGTAGTGAAAGTTTTCCCCTTTTGGATCTTCTCCCAATGGGGAAAACTCAGCTGGCTCCTGGATTCCGGTTTCATCCCACTGATGTCGAACTCGTTAGATATTACTTGAAGAGGAAAGTGTTGGGGAAAAAGCTCCTCGTTGATGCTATTGCTGAGCTTGACATCTACAAGTTCGAACCTTCTGATTTACCTGGTATTCATTTCAAAACCCCTTCTTGTTCTGTTCTGCTGGTCCTTTTTATCTGTTCTCTGTCTTAGGAGTCTCTGTGTTTGCAGATAAGTCCTTTATAAAGAGTGGGGATCTGAAGTGGCACTTCTTCTGCCCAAGGGAGAAGAAATATTCGACTGGTGTTAGGGCGAACCGTGCGACTGCCTGTGGTTTCTGGAAGACCACAGGGAAGGAGAGAGAGGTTTTGTGCAACGGTGAAGTTGCGGGGAAGATTAAGACTCTGGTTTATCACTTTGGTAAGTCGCCTCGTGGGGAGCGGACTGATTGGGTTATGCATGAGTACAGGCTTGAAGACAAGGTGCTGACACAGAAGAATGTTCCTCAGGTAATATACTAATCTAAAAATGGCTAGTATAATTTCAACTTGTGCTTGTGTATCTGTCTTTGTTGATTTCTTATGTTTTGAACTGCAGGATACTTATGTGCTATGTGTTCTATTCAAGAAAGATGGACCCGGACCTAGAAATGGAGCTCAGTATGGAGCTCCGTTTAAGGATGAGGACTGGAGCGATGAGGATGTTCCTGCTACCAACGATCCAACAGTCCTTCACGGAGAAACCAGTCTTGTTGTGGCATCGTCTTCGCTTGTCCCTAATAAGGATTGTTTTGGTGGCGTGATGATATCTGAATCGTGCGTCTCTGATCACCTACCAGCTACAACAACTACTACTACTAGAGATCTTCCGCAGCTGAATGAGGCGGCTAACACTCCTATGTCTGCTGCGCCACTTCTTGATTCTAAAAGCACTGCCTCTCTGGCACCACCGACCCTTGAAGCTCCCACCAACAACTATGATGACTTATTTTCAATGCTGGATCTATTTGTTGACGAGGATGAGTTCTTGCGTTTCTCTGAGCCCAGCAACAATGAGGTAGGTGTTCTTTGGCTTAGTGTCATAATATATGAACTGAGACTGTATCATTGCGTGCTAGGCTAGTAATGCAGCTCTGCAACTGTTAGTGTTTTAATGGCTTTGGAACTTTAGTTAACATTAAATAAAGCTTCTTTGCCCTTTAGGAAAAGGAATCTAATGTCTCATAGCTTATCGTTTTACAGATAAGACATGATCCCAATGTCTCTGCTCCAATCTGCTTAGGAGAAGGAGAAGACATATTCAGCGAACTACCAGACTTCAGCAATATGCATACCACCAGCATGCCAAGGACGCGCTCTTACGACCTAATTGAAAACTCGGAGCTGTACTTGGAGCTACAGGATCTCACAGCTCCATTAGCACCACCTCAAAATGGGAATGCCAGTGACTCTTATCTGAGCAATCAAGGCCAGTTTGATTTCTCCGCTGCGGATAATGATGAGGATCCTTATGGCTTTTCTGCGTCCATGGGACAAGGACCAGACATGTGAAAAAGAGGTTTGAAACCAAGAATCCTCTTCTGCCAATTCGGCTCTCTCCTTGTCTGAAATGCTCATTTGAGAGAGACCATTGAACCATGACTCTGAGCACCCTTGTATATATTTTTCTAAAACTCTTCTTTTAGTTTGTACTTTCATCATCTCTTCTGTCTCGCAAAACCTCCATTAATTATCAGCAGTCTCTAGTACTTCTTTGGATTCTCATGTTTCTAAAATGATGACTTGGATTTTGCAGTGGTTGGTTTACCCATTAGGGAAAATATTTAAGATCGAATATATATAATCTTGGATCGAAATAACTTCATTAAAAATCATTCAAAAATTTCACTAAATACTAAAAGTAGCAAGCCAAGAAAAAACAAGTAGTTATAATAAAGACATGAACCAGGACAAGGTCATGCTTCTTGGACATGATAATGGTTATGTCCAAAACAACAGCGTTTCTAACATTTCAGCGTTTTCTTGAAAACATCCATATGTATACGTAACCTTTTAAGAACCACATATACCGATAATAAATAAAACTTTAAATAAACATGACATAACGCAAATAATTTGAGGCAAAACGCTTCAACTTATTGAGCCTCCCTCTGCTAAAACAGCAGCGTTCAACAACGTTTTTTTTCGCGTTTCAACATTTCAGCGTATTCTTTTCTTCATTCATGTACATGAATTTGTCTTTATATAAAAAGCCTATGCTGGTAAATAACAAAAGCATTGTAAGTAATAAAACAGATTTAACCTCTTGAATACTGAAAACCAACCTCGTCATAAGTCTATAACAGAGAAAATGGTTTTGATTATAACTAATCAAGGCACTGGTGTCTTGTCAGAAACTGAAGAAGACTTGTCCAGTGATTTCTGAGGTTTAGAAGCTGTTAGAGCTGCTTGTTCGTCTTGGACGAGTTTTCTAAGTTTGGTCTGGAGGCCACGAACTCGATCCTCGGTTCTCCTCAGCTTCCTCCATCTGTAAGCAGTCCAAAGGAAAAGACCGCCGTAGACAACGGTATAAGAACCCCAAACGTATGGATAAGCTTCGGCGTGATCTCTCAGTTTCTTGTATTGTTCTTCAATAGCTCCTACAAAACCAGGAGCCACTTGGTTTGGTGGTTGGCTCTCCTGGTTTTCTAATCCGCTCTGCTCCGTAGTCGCCGATGCCATCTCAAGTCACACAACTGAGCTTCTGACTAAATTATGAAGCAAAACAAAGCAGAGAAAAAGAACAAAAGATTATTTAAAGCAATAAGACGAAGCTTAGAACATACAGAACTAGGTCTAAGCTCAGTCCTTAATTACAAATTGAATCTACAAACTGATAACAAGTAAGAATAAATAAATAAATAATTTCATGTTATAGGATCAGTTCTTACTTGAAATTAAGAGTTTCAGTGTGAAATCTCAAAAGTTCATATCATATAGTGAAGTGCTTCAAATAGTAGGATTTACATTGAGTTTATGAAGTGAACTAAACTAAGATCATATGAACAGAAGAAAAAAAATCAATCTAACAGATCTAAAAGCAATATACATGCTTGGGGATCGCCAGTTTCTTAGGATTTGGAGGAAGATGCAACCCAAAAGAGGGACGAGATCTATCATGGAATGAAAAGGAATAGAATTTCAAAGCAACAATCTCTGAGGCATTTTCACAAACACTTTCTATGCATCTAGGACAGTACAGCTACATAAATCACGAAAGGAGCTTTTCATTTCTTCAAAATCATGAACAGGATCTAATGTCTTCTAGCAATAAAGAAAAACTAAACCAAGTTACCTCCTGGAGTTAGAAGAAGCGTTGACAAAGTCGCCGATGATGATTTCACTAATGAAGAAGCTCAGAGAGCCATCGCTGCTTAAACCCCTAAACCAGATCTAAGATAGGTGATGCTACTTGTTTCCGTATCGGTTTAGTTTGGTTTACGGATTTTTTCTTTGGTTTAAGTTAAAAACCGAATATAACACGGTCCGATTCCAAATTTACTTCTAATTTTATCACACTCGCTACAACAGCGCGTGATCGGTGATCGCTTTTAATAAATACGCGAGCAGAGAGTCATTGGCGTTTCGCTTCCCTTCTACCGCTGCAGTGTCACGACCAGGTCTCCCTTGTTTCCGTTTTCTTTTTTTAATTTCTCGGACATTTGTGCGTGCTAGTTCACTTTGGTCTGAAAAGAGCCTTTTTGTACAGGTCAATTCGCTAGAGACAATGTCGTGGAGAGGAAAACGAAAAGACGATGGTGTACGAGCATCAGATGACGATTCTGAACCTCACGCGCCGGCTAAAAAAGTTGCAAAGCCAGCCGAGGACTCCGACGAGTCTGACGACATCGTCGTCTGCAATGTAAGTCTAATAACAGTGACATTTTAAGGGTTATGATTAAGTCCTGATTGTGTTGATGGTGTTTTACTCAGTTTAGGGTTTATGATTGTTTTGTTGGGGATTTGAATACAGATATCTAAGAATAGGAGAGTCTCTGTGAGGAACTGGAACGGCAAGATTTGGATTGACATTCGTGAGTTCTATGTCAAGGACGGCAAAACTCTCCCCGGCAAGAAAGGTTAACTCTTTTTTTCTTTCTTTATGAGCGTGTTCCTCTTGTTCTCACAGTTTAGCTTTGTAACATTGTGTTTGCTCATCTGCTTGTTTAGTTAAGTTTCTGCATCTAGTCTGGAATTGAGAAACTGTATATGTCAGGGTTTTCTAATAAACGATTCTTTGGATTGGGAATGTTTATGTTCTAGGTGTTGAGTTGATGCTGTATGTTCCAACCTGAAATTGGTTGATAAAAAATTTCAGTTTCCTAAGCCTGTCTCTAGGAAACAGTCTAAACTAGTTTGCTTTCTACATGTAATCGTGTTGACATTGACAAGGTTGTTATATGTTGCAGGTATCTCTCTAAGCGTTGACCAGGTAAATTAACACCTATCTCCCCATTTTTATGACTTTCACATGTATTTGCTCTCTACTGTTATCTGCTTATGTCTGACACTTGAATGTTTTCTTACAGTGGAACACTCTTCGGAACCACGCAGGGGATATCGACAAGGCGCTCTCTGATCTTTCTTAAAAAGTTTGTATAATTAGTAGTAAACTCTAGTAGAAGATGACTCAGTGTTTTTTTTTGGATCATCTAAAGCCTTTTGACAGAACACTATATGTTCTGTAACTGTAAGCTTTGGTGTATCTTTCTATCTCTTTTGGTTCAGACAAGTCTTGTTTGGACGTCAATTTTATGCATTTAAAATGAAGATTACTCTTTATTTTCTGTTGAAAATTACAACTTGAGAAGATACATTGCAGGAACTGAAGTATTCATTAAAAATTGGAATGTTACAATCAATTGATTGATAAATCTCTATACAGCTGGGACACCGAGTGATCCCACATCAAGAACTCTGGGTAATATCTGCACCAATCAGATGAAAAAAAATGCTAAGTTTTTGAAGGATGAAGATAAGAGATAAAACTATCATCTTACCTCACCAACCCTTGCACTGATTTTCAAAGGAACAATATCATCAGCTCTGGTAACACCTATATTAACAATTGCAGTCATTGCACCAGCTTCATGAGCCGCTCTGCAAAAAGAAACACATATGCTCCTCAATAAGATGTAAACTCAAAAAAATATGGTAAGAGATTGTTCTCTGGCATTACCTGACAAGACGAAAAGCAGACATTGTCATCAAAGACGAACCCAACACTAGAAATGCATCACTTTGTTTCGCAGCTTCCATTGCTTGAGTAGCTCTTTCCTTTGGGATGTTGTCTCCAAAGAAGATTACCTTACAAAAAAAAAAAGAAAAACATAATTAGAAACAGAACTTAAATGCTTTGTGTCTATCTCAGTTCTTACATCAGGTTTTAGTACTCCTTGGCACTTCTCGCAAACTGGTATATGAAAACCATCTTCCCAAAACTTCTCATCGATCTCAATATCACCATCAGGCCTTTGTTTCATGCCAAAGGTCTTCTCTGATCCTGGTTCTCCATGATCAATACTTTCTAATGCCTCTGCCCACTACAGTAAGAGTAACAACTTTGCTGATTATCCATCACGCCAAGATGATTCGAGTTATGCTATATTAACGCTGACCTTAGGATTGAGAGCTTTAAGCTGATCCTGAAACAAGTCTCGAGGAAAAGAGAAGCCACAATCTAAGCACATAACAGTATATACTGTGCCGTGTAACTCAAGCGGATCACTCCCAGCACGATGATGCAACCTAAAAAACTTAGACCTTAAGAGCCAACAACATCCAACAGAGAAGAGAGATCTTTGATAAGTTTTACCTGTCAACGTTTTGCGTTATGATACAATCAATTCGTCCAGCTCTCTCAAGTGATGCTAAAGCAGTATGAGCTGGACCTGGCTGTGCTGCAGCGAACCGTCTCCACCCAGCGTAACTCCTTGCCCAATACCGCCTACGAGATCTGCTTGATCTAGTGAATTCCTGTGAAAAAGAGAATTGTAGACTGTAAAATAAGTAAACAAATCAAAAAAAAAAATCACTGACTTCAATCTTGCCTTCAGATCACCTGATGGGTAATTGGTTTGAAACCAGAACTATATGCTCCATTGGGACTGCACCAAACAATATAATCATTACAAAACCAAACCAAGACCATTAGATCAAAATGAATGAACAATAATAACCTCCTGTAATCAGGGATGCCACATTCAGTGCTAATCCCAGCTCCAGTCAAGATGGTGAGTCTTTTACTATTCAAGAGAATGAAGAAAGCCATTAGATTTAAAAGATCATATATATATATATGCTGAATAAAAGATGGTACCTTTGCTCAAAAAGTTGATAGAGCTTATGGATATCTTCTTTATGAGGAGGATCAGCATCAGGAACTATCTTTTTATCCCTAAGAAACCTTGGAGGTGCTTTTAATTCGTTTCCTAAAGAACCACCTGGGATCGAAACTCGGCATGTTGTTCTCACAAACCGTCTACATCCTTTAAACAGCATCACTAAGTTTCCTCTAGACCGAAGTGGTTGACACATGGTGAACATGTCTGAAAATAAGAGAAACATTAAATCAGTGTATAGCTAAGTAATGAATCAAGCAAGCTTACGTGAAATAAAAGGAAGAACATTCCCATTATCATTAGAAAAGTGATCTAATGAGAAATGGCACTAATGAGAATAAATCAATCGACTTTCACCGACAATAAATTCACAGAAAAATAGAAGCTTAGGTTTGAATAATAAATTTAAAAAATCAAAGAGCATACCTTGAGAGGTCGTTAATGGCGGATGAAAGAAACGAGATTTCTTCAGTTTTTTTTTTTTGGTTTAATTTTTGTATTTTTTTTTTAAATATCTCCAGAAATAAAAGAAGAAGGAAAATAGAGAAGACGAGGAGGATCGGACGTTGGAAGGTCCTTCTTGGTTGAGTAAGTAGCCACGTTGCGCGCTTATCCACCGTTATATGTTTCACTTAACTAAACGGTGTCGTTTTAGAAACAAAAACAGAGACCTAATTAAAAAGAAGCCACCGAGATCTCTCTCTCTTCGTCGCCCGACGAGTTTTCGAAGAATCTCCGTCGTAAGTCAAATACTCTCATTTTTTTTCCGATTGTTCTCATTTAAACTGATAGATAGTTTTGATTCTGTATGTTTTGATTTTAGAAATGATTCGATTATGTTACTCTAGCTTCTGTTTTCTCTCAATCAATCAGTGATCTGTTACAAGAATGTTAATTTTGGTGATTATTATTAATATCTTGAGTCAATCTTCACTACTAGTAAATGCTTTGCTTTTTGAATTTGATTATAACTCCGAATGGTGACTGCGGTTTTGGGTTGAGCGGTGCGGGACAAGCGGTTTAAGTATGATGCGGTTCTAACAGTTATAAAAATGTATAGATATAGGGTATATATAGAGACTTTTGTTACTGTTAACTGTGGTGCGGGACGGGAAGCTGGTTACCATTCGAAGCCTATGTTTTGTTAAGATTAGTTAGGATAGTCTTGACTGAGAGAGAGATGTTAATAAATGATTTAACTGAGCTGAAGATTCTTCACAGAGATTGGAAGGGAGAGATGCCACACAGAACAAGGCCTTTGACGGGACTCTTGCTTTTCACTGGAATCAACGCTGTTTTGGTGCAGACCATCACTCCTGTCTATGACTTCGTCTGCTTCTTGCCTTACTGGGAGAGAAGGGTATGTTGACTCTCAAGACAATGCCCACTTTCTGTTTTTTTTTTCTGTTAATGTCTCCAAGTGTGTAGATTAACATTTCTTTTAAGGACGTGAATCTCTTATGTGTCTGTGTATAGTTTTACATCACTATGTGGATGAATCTTGTGGAGCGTTTTGTCATGTTACATAATGCTCTGCTTCAAGTCATATTTAGTAATATTACCAAATGCTGAGCATGTTAGCTGAATCTGTTTCTCATATAGAGGTCGTAATAGGAGCTTAACTATCTTGGAGCAGTTGTTTCTTTTGGCATAGTAAATTAACGAATTTGATCATGCTGCTGTATCATTTATACACCCAACAATTTCCTCACTTTTTGTGTGCTATCTCATTGCCAATCTCTGACTAACTTTGGCTTTTTGTTTCTCTGTTGTTTACATTGAAATTTTGATAGAGAGAGCGAATCCGGAAGGAGCGTGAAGCGGTGGCCGGATCATTAAACAGAACATCCTCAGCACAGGATACTACTCAAGCATCTGTTGGTTGATTCAACTCAATATCTAAAAGACAGTCGCAATGTTTCCTCTTGTGTAAGAAACTGTTTACACTCTTAAACACTGAATAATTGAGAGCCTGCAGAGCTACCAACCCGTTTTCATAATGGCACATTATAAAGGCCCAAATTGGGTATGTTGTCTTTAAGTTGCTGCATATGGCCCATTAGTATCGAGTATTGTTAAGTTCAGAAGTCGCAATCTTATCATAAACTCTCTCAACACTACTCAATGGAAATTCTACAACACAATCCACGTTTTCAAAATCATCATGTCGTAGAAATGATTTTACTGTTACATACACACGAGTTATAAAATATTATATCATCGAATAAGACAAGTAGTCATATGAATAGTATGTTATGCGATCCTCCATGTTGTTAAATATTCGACAGCGAGGTCCCAGCTTGTCTCCTTATCCAAATTCTTAAGCATATTCCCAAAAGACCTAAATACGACAGAACACATAAAGTAATAATCCACCACAAAAAGAAGGTATATATTTATATGTTTTAGGTCAAGTTAGGCAGCTATAACATCAAGCTCCACGAAGCTTCATATTTCAATTCACACAACGACTTGAGCTAAACAAACAACTGCAAAAAGTATGAAGTCGATTTCTCTATTTGTATAATAACAAATTCAGATCAAGTCCAGATACAATTTATCTGATTTTTGTAATTGGAAAAATCATATTATTCTATTGGTCCTATGACTCGTATCTTTTACTTTTATAACTTGATTGTTACCACCCAAAACGACAATAAACAACTTGTTCATATCATTATGATTAGGGCGCTTCTTATAATAGTCTAGGGTTTGTTTTAAGTACTCTATCTTGTTTTATTGGTAGCTTTACCTGAAAAGAATATTATATTCGTAATGGTTAATTAATTGTGAATTTTAATGTTTCTAGTAAATTTCTGTTTTCCTAATTCTTTTCTTGCTATTCAAAATGTTATTGTTACCATTGGTTATGTAACTCTATTTTAATAAGATGTTATGATCAGGATGATAATTCTCTAATTAAATTCTTACTCAGAAGTTATTAAACTTTTGAAGTTTTGTTATAGTTAAACAAATTTTGGAGAAAATATATATGAAACTGTTATAAATGGCTTGACTCTTACTTAAAATTCACATCCGATAAACTCCCAAGATAAGTGTTACGAATGGGGAGGCAATCATGAATACATGCATAGTACAAGTCTTCATTGCTCTTAATTATTAAAATAAAATTATGTGTATGAAACGATACGACTTATACAATAGCTGCGTTATTATATCAATAAATAAAAATCATAATTGACAAAAAGTCATGTCTGACCAACAAAAGTTCGTGTTATACATTAATAGAATTCTAATACTAAAATGAAAGACCATGTCTTAAACAACACCAACTTGAAGAGAACATAATCATATTTATATATGATAAGAAACGTAAGTGATGATGATCATCAAACGGGGAACACGCCCACGTCAGTCCCTAATACACACCTACCTCAACTTTCATTTAAAAGATTTTCACATAGAAGAAACTTCATGTTTATTCTTTAAAAAACTAAAAACAAATCAGAGTATATTGTACAAATACTACAAGTCGCGAAATCTAATTTAAAATACAGATTATGTAAGGAACAAAAAAAAGAAGCCGCGAGTGTGTGACTACGACTGGCCATTGCACAACTAGACTACGATTCAACGTTAGATGACCTCATCCATCATTAGCCATGACGCGAGCTTCGCTCAAGGAAGAAGTTCTTATATACTGCGACAAAGCCCACCGTAGTTTCATCATCGGCTGTCCAATCACAAGCCACACCCAAAACTTCCACCTCAAGGAATGCTGACTTATCTTCAGCAATGTTTAACAATAGTGTATCCATTTGAATATAATAAAAGTATGGCTGCTGAGGAAATTTATTGTTCCCACAAAAAAAAACAAATAAGAGAAAACATAAATAATCTTAGTTAAGAATCTTAAATTAAATTATACTTCCTAAAAAGATACATGTTTTATATAAAAAAAAATAAAAAAAATTACATTGTCAATATATTAATTAATAGTAAATTGTATTTTTTAAATAGTTTTTTATTGAAATTGTATTGGTTAAAGTTACGGAAAATAGTTGCGTACAAAAATAATTTATTAATAATCAAAATTTCATATATTTTTTTAATATGTGTGAAAATTTTAAAACATATTTTTTTGAAACATTTATTTTTTTGAAACAAATGGAATAATAGCGAGCCAAATCTTTTTAAGTATTACTCTATATGTTTCATTTTAAATGTCACTTTGAATTTGTGCACACATATTAAAAATAATAATTAATTTTGTATATTTTCTATATGAAAACACAATTACTTATACACGTAATCATATTTTAACCAATGAAAAAATTAATTATTAAATAAAATTAATAAATTTACATTGAAAGTTGAAAACGATACTTATTTTGTAACGAAAAAAATTATTTACAACGATACTTAATATAATACATAGAGTAATAAATACGCATTACTAGATCTCCTCAAATTAATTAAAAGGATTGTATTTGATTATTTACTCCTCCCTCACTCTACAATACAACTGTTCAAAGTTTTATAAATCTCATTACCAATTTAGACCCAAAAAAAAAAGATCTCATTACCAATTCTGAACAAAATGGATAAGCTACACTTGAAGCAGGGGATCAAGGTGCTGACACACTTAGGTCGGTCAACAATCTACAAAGGGCGCGGGTGACGCAAGCAGTGACATCATCACTACTCTCACTACGTCGACCATCCACTAACACTAGGCCACGTACGTCCCCCAGCTGGCTGCCGTCAGCGTTTAGAAGAGAAAACGGCCGAGTTTTGCCGCACGTGCTTAAAAAAATCTCCCCTCGTGTCATCCCTCTCTATCTTAAATTTAATTTAATTAGATTAATTTCCGCAATTCTCGTCCTTATAAAACCTTTCGTCTCCTCACTCTCATCTCCTCGATTCCAATCTTCACCAGACAAACCCAGATCTCGAAGAGAAGAGAAGACTTTTGAAAAAAAAATGAAAGCAGGGCTAAACTTACCAGCAGGATTCCGATTCCACCCAACGGACGAAGAGCTTGTGCAATTCTACCTTTGCCGGAAATGCGCATCGGAGGAGATCTCAGCTCCGGTCATCGCCGAAATCGATCTCTACAAGTTCAACCCTTGGGAGCTTCCTGGTAAAAATCGAATTGGTTTTCTAATCATTAATCGAGTTTTTTCTCGAGAATCGTTTGCTAAATCGAGAGATTTGTTTTTTTTTTTGTTTTTATTACAGAGATGTCTCTGTACGGAGAGAAAGAGTGGTACTTCTTCTCGCCACGAGACCGGAAATACCCAAACGGTTCGCGTCCTAACCGGGCTGCGGGAACCGGTTATTGGAAAGCCACCGGAGCTGATAAACCGATCGGTAAACCGAAGACGCTGGGTATAAAGAAAGCTCTCGTGTTCTACGCTGGGAAAGCTCCCAAAGGGATTAAGACGAACTGGATCATGCACGAGTATCGTCTCGCTAATGTCGACAGATCAGCTTCCGCTAACAAAAAGAACAACCTTCGAGTATGTTCTGTTCTGTCTTATCCTTTTTTTTTGTTTGTCTGAATGTAATAATAATTTAGATTATTAATTTTTTTTTTTTAATTACAGCTTGATGATTGGGTGTTATGTCGAATCTACAACAAGAAAGGGACCATGGAGAAGTACTACCCTGCTGATGAGAAACCGAGGACCATGACGGCGGCTTCATCGCCTTTCGATGCGTCGGACTCGACTTACCCGACGTTGCAAGAGGATGACTCGAGCAGTTCGGGGGGTCGCGTGGTGTCACCGGATGCGCGGGAGGTTCAGAGCGAGCCTAAATGGGGGGAGTTTGAGAATGCTTTTGATGCTTCCATGTTCGGTGGTGGCTCCATGGACTTGCTGCAGAGTGAAGATTTTGTGCCCCAGTTCTTGTACCAGCCTTCTTATGATTTCAACTCCTGGCAGGAGGACCCGCCGGAGCAGAAACCGTTCTTGAATTGGAGTTTTGCTCCACAGGGGTGATAAAAAGGATGAGAGGGAAAGGTTTTTGGTCTGTGTTGTGATGTGTTAGAGAGAAGTTTTCAATCATCTTTTGTTTCTTAGTAGTGAGAGAAAGATTGTAGAGTGTTGATAGTTTCTTAGCATCTTCAATGTTTCATTAGTAGGTGAATTCTTGTTATTTCATCAGAAATTTATATGAAAAATTATACATTCTTCAAGATACCAGTTGCACTAATGTAGATGAATATACAAACAGTGAAAAGAAAGGGATCATAGCTTACTCTAGAGCAATGATATTGCTGCATGCTTCGGTTTGACATTCCCAAAGTGTTTTATATGATGCATTCTTCAGTTCCACAGATGCTTCTTTCATGGTGTTAGATGTTCTGTGCAATTTTGCTTTTCCATGTTTTGAGTTTAGTTCCCTACTTCCCTTAGGTGTTAGTCTCCTTTACATGACTCTTCTTACATCAGCACATCATTCAGCTTTTTTTTTTGTGTGAACAAGCACATCATTCAGCTCTCATCTATAGAAAAGTAACTCATGTGTTGCACTTACTTCACTGTTTGCTTCAGTATCCTACTTTCACTGCCACCATTTTCAAGAGCCACTTTAGGTTCTATAGCAACCCTATATTTTTATTGATTTAACAGATTCTCGGTTTTAATTGTTTATGCTAAAAGAGAAACATAATTGAAGACTATTTCTCCTTTTAGGTTAAAAATTCCACATAAGTTTTTGGAATATCTAGTTTATGTAACATATATTGAATTTATGTATAAGCAAATCCATGATAGACTTTTAACAGTTACACAATTATAAAGTCGACTCTTCTTGTACTCTCCTTCACTTTTTGAAAACTCCATTTTATCACTTATGGTCCTTTTCCTTTGGGTGACTTCGAGTGAGGTGTAATCCTTTGATTTTCAGGTTCTGAGATTTAAAATACCATAAACACTTTTAATGTTAAAAATAATAACTTGGAAGCTATAAAACAATGTCCCAAAATTTGGAGCCAAGACGTCCAAAATTTTTTTTTTTGAATTGAATGTTAAATTTATTCAAATCAAAAAGCCATTGTTTTACATCAAGTGTAGCTTACTTTGAAAATGTAAAAGACAAAATTTTCTTTATGTCTATGCTATACTTCTTGTGGCAAACCAAAATCTCATTCCTACTTCATACTTGTCATCTCCCATTCTCTGAATTGAAGTGAATCTCTTTCCAAGACGTGCAAATTCATATTATTAGGTTCTTTAGCACTGGCGCTAGTTTACACCCCCTCAGCAAACTTGAACCATAACTATGTACAGACAATTTATTTAAGAATGTTTGTTTTCTAATTTTGTAACAGAAATTTACTTGGAATTTTGAGAATTTTATTGGCGCATCGAGAATCTGAATACCTGGTAGCAACTACAAAAAAAAAAAAAAAGAAGACTTCGGCATTATGTGACGATATGTGCTGAATCTGTTGGTGTACATAGAGGTCATGATCGAGCAAATTTCTAGATAAAACAACCAGGTATATAGTAACTTGAACAGTTTTAAAATAACTGAAAATTATGGATAGAAATACTAACGTGTGTGACGTTTGGCCTCGGCAACACCAACTTGAGATTGAGATGAAAAACACAGAAGCAGAGAAAGAAGAAGAAAAAGAAGAGAAATTGTATATGATCTCTCTTTAGCCATGTTAACTGATTGTCTTTGTTACATTGCATGAATGACAGTTATAAATACAAGGAAGCATCAGACTCCTCCACCGATTAAATTCCAACTTAACGCGTTTTTACTTTTGCACAATGACTAGCGAGTTAATCTCTGCCATTCCTTTATTTTATTTTTTTGCTGTCCAACAAATGCTCAAGACTTCTGATTCCTTTTCTAGTTCGGTACACATGTCTAACTGTTTCCAAGACAAATTATTTTGTCGGTAAGTTGAAATATTTAGTTTAGCTTCCAAATAAAACACACTGTGTATTGTGTTGGTAAGTTGAAATATTTAGTCGCTCTGCTCTCCATAGGCAAGATATCAAAGCTTACTGTACCCACAGGTTGTTCAGATGTGACCTGAGAAGATGCAGCAGATCCAGCAGCAACGGTGGTTCCATGGACTTGTTGCAGAGTGAAGCTTTTCTCCCTCAGTTATTGTATCAGCCTTCTGATTATTTCAACTCCTGGCAGGACCCACCAGAGCAGAAACCATTCTTGAATTAGATCTTTGCTCGACAGGGATAAAAAAAGAGGAGAGTAATTTTTTTGCCTGTGTTGTGATGTGTTAGAGAGAAGTTCTCTATCATCTTTGTTTCTTAATAGGGAAAAAAAGATTGTAGTGTGTTAATAGTTTGTTAGCATCATCAATGTTTCATTGGTAGGCAAATTCTTGTTATTTCATCAAAAATTTATATGAGAGTAGATTGAAACAACAAAATGATAAATATTTGTGGTTGTCTCAATTTTTCCTGAATTTGTTGCAAAGGAGGAAGCAATGAAATAGATGAATGAAAGAGAAAGTATCAAAAAGAAAGGAAGGAGAGGAAAATAATGATTTGTCCAAAATGGAAGAGGCATTAAGGTATTGACTGGTTTTTCCGCTACCACCCGCAAACGCAGCTTTTGCGGTTGGTAGCGGTTGCTGGCGTTTTGCAACAATCGCTCAAACCGCTCTAAACCGCTCCAAATCGCTCCAAATCGCTCTGAACCTCATAAATTCAAAAGCTGGTTCCAGCTAGCGTTTGCGGTTGCGGGCGTTTGCGGGAGCATAAAAAAAATTTATTTTTTTCCAAAACAATATAAATACAAAAATAAAAAAATTCAATAAAAAAATTAAACTGAAATTATAAAAATGCTAAAATATATCAATTAAATTTTAATTAATATTATAAAACTTTAAAATAAAAATATTTTCTATATTTTTAAAAAATTTAAACTATAACTTTCTAAATATAAATTTTATATTTATTATAATATTATTATTTTTGATATTTTTATAATTGTATAAAATGTATATATTGTTAATTTATTATTTAACTGCTGCTGCATTTGGTAGTTAACCAGTCATAAGTATCCCGCAAACGCACAAATTTCTAACCGCATAACCAGTCGTACAAATCTCTTAAAACCGCTAGAAACCGCAACCACCCGTATCCGCAAACTCCCGCAACCGCAACCGCTGCGGTTAAACCAGTCAGGCCCTAAATCGTCGAAACCCAATTGGTAATAGATGATTAGTTGAGAAAATTTTAAAGGAAATGATTCATTAAGGATACTCTGAAGATTTTAAATTAAGAGGAGCCATTAACTTTTGTTTAAGAAAATTGTCAACCATGAGAGACAGAATAGATTAGCATCCCAATCTACACCTGATGAAGAACCAATCCGTCACGCAGCAAGATAACTGGTGTATTTGATCAGACTGCCAACTGATGAACACCGGTTTAAAGTTGGAATCAGCTGGTTTGCAAAATCTGATGTTGATTCAATTACTTTACAGTTACATCAGATAAGTCTCTGACCAAGGTTCTGTGACTAGTTCTTCATTCCAAATATAATAGATTAAATATTAGAACATCTCTGGGGGATTGAGATAAAAACAAGATTAAAAAAAAAGACTAATGTGTTCACGCGTTTCTTAGCTGTGATTCATCTCTTCCAACTGATTGCGTGAAAGTCAGCTTCATTTATATCTGATCATTTATGAAAACTATAGTATTATATTGTCTTCAGATTTCAGACACGTCGAGAAAATAATAATGTTTCAAAAAACACTGTTTCTCCGCGTGTTGTTAGTTAGTTTATAAACTCATCACTAGTCGTTGACAAAAACAACAACGAAACTCATCAGCACTATCAATCACCATTCCTCAGAGATTTTTTTTTAACTTGTTCCACAAGCTACTTAAACCCTATTCTTCCTCATCGACCCGCAGCAAAGGTAAGTCATTTACTCATTTATAACATATTCTCCCATTTACTAGCAGAATGGTCTTTAGCTATTTTGTGGTTTTGAATTTTCATTTCTTTTTTACAGACATGAACTACAATGGGCGAAGACTATACTCCGTTCATACGAGAGAAGAGATCCGTGAGAAGATGATGAAGGAAGTAGTTCAGATCTCGGAAGTGTTCTCTCTGTCGCTGTCTGATGCAACCGTGATCCTAGTCCATCTATGTTGGAACTTGTGCAAGGCTTCAGATCGTTTGGTAGACGACAAGGAGAAGTTTCTGTCGGAATTAGGTTTGGTTGGATCTTCTGATGAAGATCTTGAGGTGGACGGTGAAGGAGATGATAATCTCGTGTCCACGCCTTTTTGCTCACATAAGTTCTCTAGAGATTGCTGGAGAGATTATCTCAGCAAAACTCTAAAGAAGAAGAAGAAGAAGGAGGACGAGAGAGTATTATCGATCTCTTGCTTAAGTCAAGACTGTGTTGCATCCGTTGGACCAGGCACGGTCGAGAAACTCGGAGAGCCAGTGAAGGAGATGTACGAGAGATACCTTCTAGCATCTTTTATGGAGAGCAACAAAGAAACAATCAAACGGTGTCCTGACTGCGACGACTACGCCATCAAGCGTCATGATGAGGTTCCATCAGAAGACTTTGATGTGGTGTGTTTGTGCGGTCACATATTCTGTTGGAGTTGCCAGCTAGAGTCACACCGACCCGTGACTTGCAACAATGCTTCCTTTTGGTTGAATGAACTATTGTATAAATCAAGAAACCTTGCACGGACCGCTAAAAGGATCAAGCATTGTCCTGAATGCTACACACTACAAGAAAACACAACATTAACGACGGCGAAATTCGTAGTAAGTTCGTCGTAAAATCAGTTTTACGAGGAACTAGCGAGAAAACACGTTTCGTCGTTATTTGTTCGTCGTAACGCATATTTCCTCGCTAATTCGTCGTAAACTAACGAGAAAACATTTCCTCGTAAAGACGAAGCAAAGTATTCGTCGTAAAAACCACGTAACCCTTCCACGTAAGGAGGACGCTACATTTCCTCGTAAATACCTTGAAAACATTTCCTCGTAAATAACACGTAAATTTTCCACGTCAAATACTCGTTAATCTTTCCTCGTAGTGTTGACGTAAATATTTTACTCGTTAATTCCTCGTAAAATTTCCACGTAAGGTTGTCGTAATTTAGCTACGAATTTACTTTGAGTTTATATTTTCCAGATTAAAAAAACAATGTATTTAATTATTTAATAAAAATCTAATTTAAAAAGAATATTAAATACGAAAATAATTTATACATAAATAATTTTTGAATTTATAATACAACCAACGAAAAAAAAAAAAAACTAAGGGTCGTTCATCCCCGGTAGAATTCCTCACTCCTCCTCTCTACATCCGCGTCGGCATGTGTGACGGATGATGATTCGCCTAAAATTAACATCAACAATAATTAACAAATTCTATAAATCTAACTAAGTTCTCTACATTAACCACCTAATCAACACTAATTAACATAAAATCCGTAAAACTATCTAAATTTCCTACACTAACCACCTAATCTACCTAAACTAATCAAATTAGAGAGGAAATAGAGAGCGTACCATAGCTACAAAAGGGAGAGGAAGTTGAGACGAAATGGGAAGTGAGAACTCGCGTGTATATATAGGAAATTATGAAATGTCGTAAATTCCTCGTAAAGTTACGAGGAACTCGTGAGGCCCGTGTTTTTATTTACGAGGAACTCGCGAGGCCCGTGTTTCGTTTCCTCGTAACATCGTCGTTAATTTACGAGGAATTAGCGAGGCCCGCTTTTATTTTTACGAGGAATGAACGAGGCCCGCGTTTTTTTATTACGAGGTCTTTACGACGATTTCTGCTTACGTGGAATTAACGAGTGCCACGTTCTTTATTTTTAAGAATCGTCGTAAGTTCCTCGTTAATTTACGAGGAAATAACTACGTTTATGTTTAAATCCCTAAAATCCGAAACCCCAAACCCCTTCTTCCTTATCTTCCTTATCTTCTACTTCATATATTCCAAACCCCAACCCCATCCTCCCTTTAACCTCAATCTCTTCTATCCATTCCAAACCCCAAATTCTGAAACCACAATTCCTTAACTAATAATCTCAATCTCTTCTTTCTAATTCAAACCCCATTACAAAAATTAAATTATATAAATAGATTTCCATGATTAAATCCATCAAATCACATGCATTAAATCTGAAAATCAATCATATTAAAACACAAATACATCAATCAGATACATCGACATTCTAGTCATTACTAGAAACATCATCATTTTCATTAAACTCGTCTTCAACAGCTTCGTCCGTGGCATCGTCGGTAATATCTTCGTACTCATGATTATGCGGATCAATGAGAAGGATGTCATCAATTTGTTGTTCAGGTACCTCAACTTCATCTATCTGTTCTTCTTGCAATGGTGGTTCTTCTCCACTGATGATTTGTCCACGAGGTGTAACTTTGATCACGGCAAACCAATTTATTCCCGTTTCGTTTCCTCGTTACATCGTCGTTAATTTACGAGGAATTAGCGAGGTCCGCTTTTATTTTTACGAGGAATGAACGAGGCCAGCGTTTTTTTATTATGAGGTCTTTACGACGATTTCTGCTTACGTGGAATTAACGAGTGCCGCGTTCTTTATTTTTAAGAATCGTCGTAAGTTCCTCGTTAATTTACGAGGAAATAACTATGTTTACGTTTAAATCCCTAAAATCCGAAACCCCAAACCCCAACCCCATCCTCCCTTTAACCTCAATCTCTTCTATCCATTCTAAACCCCAAATTCTAAAACCACAATTCCTTAACTAATAATCTCAATCTCTTCTTTCTAATTCAAACCCCATTACATAAAATTAAATTATATAAATAGATTTTCATGATTAAATCCATCAAATCACATGGATTAAGTCTGAAAATCAGTCATATTAAAACACAAATATATCAGTCAGATACATCGACATTTTCGTCATTACCAGAAACATCATCATTTTCATTACTCATGATTATGTGGAATTTAGTAAGGTAGCCGAAACAAAAAACGTGTTACAATTACAAAGTGGGTGGACTCGAAAATTCTTCGTTAAGTAAACGTAAACTATTTCCTCGTAAAGAAGATGCTACTTTTACGTCGAGCTTACGAGGAAACAGTTTTTCCTCGTAAAAACGAAGTTACCTTGCGTGGTTTTTACGAGGAAATCGTTTCCTCGTTATTTTACGACGAACTAACGTTGATTGTAAATTTCCTTGTAAGATTCTCGTAAAGTCAACGTAAATTTACGAGTACCAGTTTTCCTCGTTAATTTTCATCGTTAATCTTGTGTTTTCTTGTAGTGACAGTCTTGTGGAAAATCACGACGGAGTATGGAAATGTACTGACTGTTCTGTTTCCCAACCAAGCAATGACTCGGCTCTAATACGTCACATGACACTATGGGAGACAAGTGATGCCGCATTGCAGAGATCTAAATGGGATCTTGAAGCCGTTGAGGAAAAAATCATGGATGCTAATTGTTCAAGAGAGCTAGACGTTAAGGCTCTAAGAGAAGCATGGATGCTAACTGTTCAATGCAGACTTTTGTTGAAATGGAGCTGCGTGTTTGGTTATCTCATAAGTGATTACCATATCGCCAAGAAGCAGTACCTTGATTACCTTCGGGAGAAAGCTAACGCAAATCTTCTTAAGCACAAAGAGACTCTACATGAGGTGACGGATGGAATCATCTCAGGTGGTGGAGGTATCATTGCCTTTAGGGAGAAGTTAGGAGACACAACAGAAACAACTGGCAACTACTTCCGTTTCTTTGTAAAGACTCTTGAAGATGGTTTGTGTGATGTTAAGGTTGATGCTTATGAGGATGTAACCACTGATTACTGGTTCTGCGATCGATGCACGTTCAAGAACGACTCCTTTGATCAAGAGTGTAGGATGTGTGTTTTCTCTTTCGAGTCTCCTCCTCATGTGGCTCTATGTAATGTGAACAGTAGTGCAAGTTCCCATCAACAACAACAAGTCACAAACGTGCCCAATAAGTGATATTGTTTTTTTGTGGTTTCATTTGGATTGTGTTTTATTTTTTTTTATTTGGGGTTTTAAGTCTTGAGAGTCACGTTTGTGTTTCCTTATTACATAACACTTGATAAGTTTGTTTGTTTAAGTTTTGGATAAACTTTGTTGAAGTCGAATTAATAAAGTTAGTAATTAACAGGAGAATAAAGCTTTCCACATCTCTCTCATGGCTTTCACACCACACACTGTCACACTCCCAAGTTACTAGTGGCCCTAAAAGTATGTTGTTCTCATTTCCCTCGCAGATTGGACTATTGTGAGAATGTTTCATAACATAGAACTGATTTAGTGAATGAAAATGACACTAATTATATCCAGGAGAATGCAATAATCTGCATGCTTAGTAATTACCTCTATTTGTTGACTAGTTCATATACTCTTCTTGTCTTCCAAGTTCAAACAATTTGTTTTAGGTCTAATAGATGTTGTGGTGGTGCTTCTCCTCTCCTACCGCTGAAATTTTTTTTAACAAATGTAATGTATATGAATCTTGAATTGTATTAATGTTGATTCTTTCAATTTGGTAAATGTTGATTCTTTCAACTTCTAACGTTTAGTTAATCTCAAAGATTACATTATTCGTTAACCTAAGTTGAAATTTTCCTTTTAGAAAATAATCATAATTATTCTATTTGATAAAAAAATATTTAATTATATTTGGGTGTGAATATGTACAAAACAAAATGTTAAGACGAAATTTGAAAAATGAGAAAACTAGAAGGACCGATATCCAAAAAAACTTCACAACACTCTCAGAAATTGAATAACGGGGAAGAAGACGTAGCATTGTTTCTATCCATCAGTTTCTTCCTTCTTCTTCACCATCATGTGATTCCATCAACACAGCTCAATCTCCTCATGATCAATTCTCTCTTCTCTCACATTCGTTAGAAGAAGAACGATCCATTTTAACCTGCTGTATTCAAAATGTTGACTAGAGCCCTGGGACGAGTTCGAATCTCTGGATCGACGATTCAACGATCGAAGAATCATTTCACTGGAGTTTTCGATAATTCGAAATTGGATACGACGATTGGTGCTTCCCGTGGAAGAAGACGGTTGTCGAGCGAGAGCGGGAAACGATTTGCGGCGATGTGGGGGAGTGGAGATTACGGAAGGTTAGGGCTAGGGAGCTTGGAGTCTCGGTGGAGACCCGCCGTTTGCTCTGCGTTGAGTGATCACAGTATTAGAGCTCTCGCTTGCGGCGGAGCTCACACTCTTTTCCTCACCGGTGATCTTTCTTCATCTCCCTCTTTAATTCGATTTATTTGATCAGAATTTGAATTTGAGTGATAGGATCTTTATTATTTATTGGACTGATCTGAGATTTAGGAGGTTATAAACATTTTTTTAAAAAGTTAATCTTAATTAAAAAAATCGACAATGTGAGGGCCATTGGGCCTATATAAACTAGCTATATAGGCGGATTGCTGTGCCCAGATCCGGCTCTGACTAGGCATGTTTGGTGTTTTAGTTGTAAAGTAATCTTTTTTGAATCTGATTGTGAGCTTAACATACACTTCCTACACTATGTGACAGAAACAAGGAGAGTCTTTGCGACAGGTCTTAATGATTGTGGCCAACTTGGTGTCTCACATGTTAACACTCATGCTTTGGTATGTAGGTTTTTGCAAAAAACTATAGGGTTTGTTTTTCTTTGATTCTCTGTTTTTCACATGTCTTTATCTCAGAGTATTCAATTGGAACTTGTTTCTTGTGTATAAAACGTTGTAGGAGCCGCTTGAAGTTTCTGGAATTGAAAATGATATACTGCACATCTCAGCTGGTTATTACCACTCTGCTGCTATCACAGGTAAATAAGCACAATGTTCTTCATTACATCTTCTGGTGCAGTACAGTGCTTTACATAAATTGTATGTTATTTCTTACTTGGTCACATCTGTGCTCTCTTTCTTTTTGTTAGTGGATGGGGAACTCTACATGTGGGGAAAGAATACTAGTGGACAGCTTGGACTTGGAAAAAGTAATTACGTTTTTACATTTCAATAAGTTATGGTGCACTGTGATTTATGTCCTAATTCATCAAAGTTGCTTGCCTATTTACATATTCGTTTCTATTATACAGATGCTGCAAGAGTGGTACATGTACCAACCAAAGTGCAGGCTCTGAATGGGATCACCATCAAATCAGTGGCTTTAGGATCAGAGCATTCAGTTGCTGTTACTGGTACGGATCCTAGATTCTTAAACACCTGTTTTGTGTGTGTTTTAAGTATCTTTCTGGAGCAGATGGAGGTGAAGTCCTGAGTTGGGGTGGAGGAGGATCTGGAAGACTTGGCCACGGTCACGAGTCCAGTTTTTTTGGCATCTTAAAAAGTAAAAGGTTGGTCTGTTTTTGCTTAATTCCTATATTTGTTTCTTTCTCATGTAAATTTTTACTCACAAGAGTTTTCATATCATGATTCCTTCATAGTTTTCTTGTACTGCGCTTGTAGTGAGTTTACTCCAAGGCTTATCAAGGAACTTGAGGGGATTAAGGTAATTTCTTAGATGAAAATTAATCTTTAGACTCTCTTGCTAATACTTGTCTGTTCTTTTGGTTGAACACTAGGTTAAAAGCGTTGCTGCTGGTCTGCTGCATACAGTATGTACTGATGGTATTGAGTTACTTTCTTCAATTATGAGTATTGTGCGAGACTGGTAGTTACTGTCTGTCTGAGCCTCTGAGGTTTGGTTCCAAATAATGCAGAGAATGGCTCTGCTTTCATGTTCGGAGAGAGATCTATAAATAAGATGGTAAATAAAATGTCTTTTTTTCTAGACTAACTATGGTTACATTATAGTTATTTATGGTGCGAATTTATAGGGATTTGGAGGAGTAAGGAATGCTACAACACCATCTATTATCAGTGAAGTGCCATACGCAGAAGAAGTTGCATGTGGTGGTTACCACACATGTGTTGTCACAAGTAAATTCTCTATTATTCTTTAGTACCTTTTTGGTAAGAACTCAGTCTCTGTTGTTTCCTTCGTTTTTGTAAGGAGGTGGGGAACTATACACTTGGGGTTCAAACGAAAATGGGTGCCTTGGCACAGAGTAAGTCATTTCCTAATTGATTAGTATGTTTCCTCATAAGATCTGCAACTGTACATGTATTCAGTTTTATCTTAAATTTGTTTCAGGTCAACATATGTCTCACACTCCCCTGTGAGAGTCGAAGGTCCTTTCTTGGAATCAACTGTAACTCATGTATCTTGTGGGTGGAAGCACACTGCAGCCATTTCAGGTAAAACATTTTTTATCCATTTTGATTATGCAAGTTATTCAATTCATTTCTGAATCGTGTTTGCAGATAACAAAGTCTTTACCTGGGGCTGGGGAGGTTCTCACGGCACTTTCTCTGATGACGGACACTCCTCCGGTGGACAACTGGTTTGTTTCATCATCTTTGTTATCGATCAAATCTTTGAAACAATTAGCTTATGTGAATGCGACATCATTTCAGTTCTTGGTTCATTTTGCTATACTATCTAAAGAATCCATGAGACATGGCATCAAATTGAATAAATGTTATGGTATGTTTAACTGCAGGGACATGGTAGCGATGTAGACTATGCGATACCAGCAATGGTGAACCTGGGAAAGAATGTAAGAGCAGTGCATATATCTTGTGGCTTTAATCATACAGGAGCAGTTCTCGAACATTTTTGAAGACTCCATGGAATACATTTCATATACATATACATATGTTTTTGTTTCTTTATGCTTTCTTAATGTTTTGTACATCATAATCAAAAGAAACTAATGGATCTCTATTTGTAAGAATAATATACTACATATATAAATTCTTCAACTCTTGAGGGAGAAACTAGTGTACCTGTAAGAATAATATGTAGTGACAGAAGAACAAAAGAAGAAAGTAATATAATCATTACAAGACGGTGAGTAGTGTTTTGGTATTATTGTTATGTATTTTATTATTACAAGGAACAAGGAGTTGGCAGTCAGAAGCAATGGGAAGTAACATAACTAAAGCTAATAAAATACAGATGAAAAACATAACACTCGTCTCCTTTATTGCAAGGCAAAAACTCCAACGAATAAAATTTGTTTTCTCGGTATTGATCCCTCACACTCAGACAAAAGCATCGGTTTTTAGTTTTGTTTGTTTCGTTATTGTCAACAAAAGAAGAAGAGTAGAAGAGATGAATCAAAGCCCTTAAGCTGCTGCCTCCTTGGAGATCTTCTCTGCTTTCGCAACCACCTCGTCAATGCCACCAACCATGTAAAATGATTGTTCAGGAAGATCATCGTACTTGCCATCAAGCAAACCCTACAACAGTTGACAGTTCAAATGAGTTCATATGTAGCAAAACAATGATGTAGGAGGAAAGAAAGTGATATGTACCTGGAAACTGTTGATGTTTTCCTTAAGGTCAACGTATTTTCCAGGGGCACCGGTGAAGATCTCAGCAACATGGAAAGGTTGACTCAAGAATCTCTGGATCTTACGGGCACGGGCAACAGTCAGCTTGTCATCTTCACTTAGCTCATCCATTCCCAAAATGGCAATAATATCTTGCAAGTTCTTGTAGTTCTGTAGCACTTTCTGAACACCACGAGCAGTGTTGTAGTGCTCCTCACCCAGAATGTGAGGGGAGAGCATACGGGATGTTGAATCCAGAGGATCCACAGCAGGATAGATACCGAGCTCGGAAATCTTCACATGGGAAAGACAAAGTATCAATATATTATTCAAAGAAGCATCAGAAGGAGACAAGTTCACACCTGTCTAGACAACACAGTTGTGGCGTCTAAATGAGCAAAGGTTGTGGCAGGAGCAGGATCTGTCAAATCATCAGCAGGGACATAGATGGCTTGGACAGAGGTGATGGAACCTTTCTTGGTGGTTGTGATTCGCTCTTGAAGAGCACCAAGATCGGAAGCCAGAGTTGGCTGGTAACCCACAGCAGATGGGATACGACCAAGCAAAGCAGAGACTTCAGAGTTGGCCTACACAGAAGGGTAGAATCAGTTAAATTCACAACTCTCTTTATCACAATGTATGGCACACAGGCGCTGATAGATAAAACAAACAACATAGCTCACCTGAGTGAATCGGAAAATGTTGTCAATGAAAAGCAACACATCTTGGCCCTCAGCATCACGGAAATACTCGGCAACGGTCAAACCAGTAAGTCCAACACGGGCACGAGCACCCGGGGGCTCGTTCATTTGTCCATACACAAGAGCACATTTGCTCTCAGACTGTTAGATGGGAAAGCAAAGAGCTCAGAAACAAAGATCAATCAAATGCCATTTACAGGAAAAGGAAGGTGAAGACTAATCAAAATTATTTGAAAACCTGCTTCTCGCCTAGCTTGATGACACCACTCTCAATCATTTCTCTGTACAAGTCATTGCCTTCACGGGTTCTTTCTCCAACACCAGCAAACACGGAGAAACCACCTGTTCATCCGAAGAAGTACCAATTAATAAACCAAAGCTGGAGCACAAACTACTTGGGGAAACCATGAGAATGCAAACCATGAGCTTTGGCGACATTGTTAATGAGTTCCATAATGAGCACAGTCTTCCCAACACCCGCACCACCAAAGAGCCCAATCTTTCCTCCTCTTTGGTAAGGAGCAAGCAGATCAACAACCTGCAAAGAAAGCAACAAACTTAAGCTCGTAACATGAACAACAACACGTGTAACCTATAGGAACAAGGCCAAAATCTACCTTAATACCAGTGGCAAGGATCTCTTGCCCAGTAGCTAGATCAACCAAAGCTGGAGCATCTCTGTGAATAGGTAGGTAGTGCTCAGTCTCTACACAACAGCAAAATCAAATTATCATAACAGGTTCACTAAACACAAGACATTGATCAAAAGTATCTCAAAAACACTTACTAATCTCGCCTCTCTCATCAATAGGTTCCCCAAGAACATTCATAATACGTCCAAGAGTAGCTCTCCCAACAGGAACCTTATAAAGTGAAAACAAAATAAATAATTAGTCATCCCACATTCCACAAAATGATTCCTTTGTAAATGAATATACTTTAGTGTATCTTCACAAAGTCAACATCGAATTAACAGATCTAAACTACTTACAGTGATCGGAGCTCCCGTGTTGAGCACGCGCCTTCCACGAACGAGACCCTCAGTACCATCCATAGCAATAGTCCTCACAACATTCTGACCCAAGTGATGAGACACCTCAAGCACCAGCCTCGTGGGGTGATCCTGCACCTCGAGCGACGTCATGATCGGAGGCAACCCTTCCTGATCTTCGAATCTCACATCCACAATGGCTCCGATCACCTGGCAAACCTTCCCGATCGCGCCTTTCCCGCCGTAATCGTAACTCTTCTTCTTCCCCTCATCCTTAGCTGGACCAGCCGCAGCTGAATTAGCCGGCGAAGAGGTCGAGTACTCGGCGACGCGTCCGAGGAGGTCGCCGAAAGGAGCTGCGCGGCGAGCTGGGGAAGGAGAGGGGAGCCTAGGGTTGCGGCTCCCGAATTTGGCGGCGGATCTGCCGGAGGATGAACGGAGAAGCGACGATAAGACTCTCCGAGACGCCATTAGTGTGAAAGAGGAAATGGCTAGGGTAACTACAGTACCTGGAAACTATAAGATGGAGTGGTTCTGTTTTAGGAAACTTCCATCGTTATTGGGCTTCTATAATGCGCTTATTTGGGCCTAAATCATGCTTTGGAGAAAAAGACTGATGTACAAATAATATTTATGCTAAATAATATTTATGCACTTTAAAAGCGCCAGATTGAATTTTTGATTGAAAATTGTATTGTCTATAAAATGTATAATAATTATATAATATCTGTGAATTTAAAGATATATTATGTTTCTATTTTGTGTAAACGATTTTATATAGTTAGCTAACTTAATTGTGCTAACATTATAGGATTCTAAACTATTAGAATACGTGGTGTTTGTTTGAATTTGTATCCTGTAAATACAGTGTGATTATTAATATTTTTTGTGATCATTAATATTCTAAAAAAACAACCTTCTAAGTTTTTTTTTGGGTAAAAAATAGAAGAAAGTTGAAGGTGTTTTTTAACATTTACACCCGAAAAAATAAGTGAATAGTTTTTTTTTAAAAAAAATCTCCATTTAAAATAGTATGAAAATCGATCAACGAAATGATTTTCAAAATTGCACCCGATAGTGTAGTGTAGTGTATTACTTCCAACTTGGAAGGTTGGTAATTCTCAATTTCTCATGATATCCCAAATTTCTTCATATCTCTATAATTTTACAAGAAGTTTTATTTTTCCTTATTATGTGATTAATAAAATCTGTGCAGATACATTTTAGGAATATGGGATATTGTGTACAAATACATACCTAAGAGTTAATTATTTGTTGCTCAAAAAAAGTTTAATTATTTATGTGAAACAGTAGGGGTGAAAGATTTGAATAAGATTGTGAATTTGTAAAACATAATTTTTCCCAAGTGATGAGAATATTTAATTGGTTATTTGGATTCATAATTAGAAACGTTTGTTATCGGTAAATATTATATTAATAATATTGATGACTCATAAATATTTCTACGAAGAATAGTTGTGATTCTTTTTGTTTTTGGCTAAAAATAGTTGTGATTCATTTGTTAATGAGTTGCTAAAATATTGGACTAATTGATTGGCCTGCAAAAAGGTGAATTGTTAGAAAATAAATAACTTTGTTACTCATAAATAAAAGATAATGACACAAGTGTATTTTTTAGCAAAAACCAAGGAAACCTATAAAAAGTCTTTTTTTAATATTATAGATAGATAGATAAATTTTGGTAGGTCAAAGGTTGATTAGAAGATCATGCCAAACATACACTGTTTAAAGAAATTAGCGTTAGTAAATTAAAATCTCTAAAATAGCTAACACATACAAATGAATGTATATCAGTATATGAAATTTGTAAATATGCCGAAAGAAAAACTGATTGATCTCACAATTCAAGCTTATTAGTATCACTTAGTGTTAAATTGAACCTATTTCCAAAAAAAAAGAATTAGAAAGAAAGTGACAAAATATTTTGAGAAAATAAAAAACTATATTTCATAGATTTTTCCGTAAAAATTAATTTTTAAATCATAATTGATCATTTTTATGATACTCAAGAATAAACATCATCAATATTGACCATGAATATGTAAGACTGTGTAATTAAATTAGAAAAGAGAAAATGGCCACAATCTAACACCAAGGTGTTAGACCAAATGATACTAACATAGACTTTCACTAACATGAAAACCAAAGAAGTCGAATTTTCTTAACAATTTAATTGTTAGGCCCATAAAGGCCCATTTGAAAAGCCCACAAGAAACAACAACGGAAGCATCAGATTCAGGTTCTGTAATTACCCTAAGCATATCCTCTCTCTCTCTCTCTCTCTCTCTCTCACATACACACTAATGGCGTCTCGGAGAGTCTTATCGTCGCTTCTCCGTTCATCCTCCGGCAGATCCGCCGCCAAATTCGGGAGCCGCAACCCTAGGCTCCCCTCTCCTTCCCCAGCTCGCCGCGCAGCTCCTTTCGGCGACCTCCTCGGACGCGTCGCCGAGTACTCGACCTCTTCGCCGGCTAATTCAGCTGCGGCTGGTCCAGCTAAGGATGAGGGGAAGAAGAAGAGTTACGATTACGGCGGGAAAGGCGCGATCGGGAAGGTTTGCCAGGTGATCGGAGCCATTGTGGATGTGAGATTCGAAGATCAGGAAGGGTTGCCTCCGATCATGACGTCGCTCGAGGTGCAGGATCACCCCACGAGGCTGGTGCTTGAGGTGTCTCATCACTTGGGTCAGAATGTGGTTAGGACCATTGCTATGGATGGTACTGAAGGTCTCGTTCGTGGAAGGCGCGTGCTCAACACCGGCGCTCCAATCACCGTAAGTAGTTTAGATCTGTTAAATTCGATGTTGACTTTGCGAAGATACACTAAAGTATATTCATTTACAAGGAATCATTTTGTGGAATGTGGGATAACTAATCATTTATTTGTTTTCTTGTTATAAGGTTCCTGTTGGGAGAGCTACTCTTGGACGTATTATGAATGTTCTTGGGGAACCTATTGATGAGAGAGGCGAGATTAGTAAGTGTTTTTGAGATACTTTTGATCAATGTCTTGTGTTTAGTGAACCTGTTATGATAATTTGATTTTGCTGTTGTGTAGAGACTGAGCACTACCTACCTATTCACAGAGATGCTCCAGCTTTGGTTGATCTAGCTACTGGGCAAGAGATCCTTGCCACTGGTATTAAGGTAAATTTTGGCCTTGTTCCTATAGGTTACACGTGTTGTTGTTCATGTTACGAGCTTAAGTTTGTTGCTTTCTTTGCAGGTTGTTGATCTGCTTGCTCCTTACCAGAGAGGAGGAAAGATTGGGCTCTTTGGTGGTGCTGGTGTTGGGAAGACAGTACTCATTATGGAACTGATTAACAATGTCGCCAAAGCTCATGGTTTGTATATTTGTATTCTCATGATTTCCCTAAGTAGTTTGCCCTATGGGGCTCTAATTTTAGTTATTAACTGGTATCTTGTGATGAAGGTGGTTTCTCCGTGTTTGCTGGTGTGGGAGAAAGAACTCGTGAAGGCAATGACTTGTACAGAGAAATGATTGAGAGTGGTGTCATCAAGCTAGGCGAGAAGCAGGTTTTCAAATTATTTGGATTAATCTTCACTCTTCTTTTTTTTCTTCTGGCAAATGACATGTGACTGATATTTGTTTGCTTTGCTCTCTTTGTTTTCCTCTCTAACAGTCTGAGAGCAAATGTGCTCTTGTGTATGGACAAATGAACGAGCCCCCGGGTGCTCGTGCCCGTGTTGGACTTACTGGTTTGACCGTTGCCGAGTATTTCCGTGATGCCGAGGGCCAAGATGTGTTGCTTTTCATTGACAACATTTTCCGATTCACTCAGGTGAGCTATGTTGTTTGTTTTATCTATCAGCGCCTGTGTGCCATACATTGTGATAAAGAGAGTTGTGAATTTAACTGATTCTACTCTTCTGTGTAGGCCAACTCTGAAGTGTCTGCTTTGCTTGGTCGTATCCCATCTGCTGTGGGTTACCAGCCAACTCTGGCTTCCGATCTTGGTGCTCTTCAAGAGAGAATCACAACCACCAAGAAAGGTTCCATCACCTCTGTCCAAGCCATCTATGTCCCTGCTGATGATTTGACAGATCCTGCTCCTGCCACAACCTTCGCTCATTTAGACGCCACAACTGTGTTGTCTAGACAGGTGTGAACTTGTCTCCTTCTGATGCTTCTTTGAATAATATATTGATACTTTTGTCTTTCCCATGTGAAGATTTCCGAGCTCGGTATCTATCCTGCTGTGGATCCTCTGGATTCAACATCCCGTATGCTCTCGCCTCACATTCTGGGTGAGGAGCACTACAACACTGCTCGTGGTGTGCAGAAAGTGTTGCAGAACTACAAGAACTTGCAAGATATTATTGCCATTTTGGGAATGGATGAGCTAAGTGAAGATGACAAGCTGACCGTTGCCCGTGCCCGTAAGATCCAGAGATTCTTGAGTCAACCATTCCATGTTGCTGAGATCTTCACGGGTGCCCCTGGAAAATACGTTGACCTTAAGGAAAACATCAACAGTTTCCAGGTACATATCACTTTCTTTCCTGCTACATCATTGTTTTGCTACATATGAACTCATTTGAACTGTCAACTGTTGTAGGGTTTGCTTGATGGCAAGTACGATGATCTTCCTGAACAATCCTTTTACATGGTTGGTGGCATCGATGAGGTGGTTGCGAAAGCAAAGAAGATCTCCAAGGAGGCAGCAGCTTAAGGGCTTTTGATTCATCTCTTTTGAACTGCTTTCTTCTTTTGTTGACAATAACGAAAAAAAAAACAATGCTCTAATGCTGTTAATGCATTGCCATTCACATCATTTGTGTAAGAGCTGCGAGATGATGTTGAACATATTTATTCACTATTACTCGAATTTTTGGTTCTTTTGCCTCTCCTTTACTTGTTGAAATAAATGTTTCAAGTCTTGCAGATTCTAATTTCAATGTATGATTATGATTACTTGATGTTAGTCTCTTACTGTGTTTAGAGAATGGTGCAAGTCATTTAATCATCATCGCTATTTGAAACTTTCTGAAAGTGTCACTATATTGAATTTGAAATATTGTAAATGATCTAACAAGTAGTCACATGAACAGCTTCTTCCATAGCATTCTCCTATATACAACCCAACACATGAACCGCAAAGCACTCCACTAGAAGCTTAGGCTACCTTCTTTCAACAACGCTCTGTAATCTCTCGGCACATCAACACGATCAATAACATCCAACGCCTTCTCCTTATCGATAACAAAATCAAGAAATGGAAAACCAGAAGAAAACCTCTTCACAGCAGCTGATTTGCTTCTTCTCACTCCACGAAAATACTCACTGCTTCTGCTCAGAGGGTCACACTTCCTCACACGCGAGTACTCTGAATCAAAATCATGACTCTTGCTAACACATGGAGTTCCCCTCTTCCTCCTCTTGCTCGCCTCTTGTAACATCTTTTGTTCTTCCTCCGTTACTAACGGGACACTGAGTGGTTCAGATACCAATTGCTGGTTCCTAGACTTGATAGAAGAAAGCTTAGGACCTCCACGTGCTTCACTCTTTGCTTTTGTAACCAAATGCTGTAACCAAATGATCTGTCCAAGAATGTAGATCTCTGTCTTTTCTTTACTAGCGTGGTAAAGTGTTTCGATTCGTAGTATCTCTCCACCACTAGGCTTACTAGTGAAGTCACTCCTGAAAAGGTAAAAACAAAAACATTGAAAAAACATGCAAGCAGAGAGCAGTTGCAGTGTCTCATTTTCATTCAACCACTCACCCTGTATTTGCCCACTCTCCAACCCAACCGAAACCATGATGAGCTCTGCAATGAACAACCCATTCAACAATCTTTAGCCATAATGTTAAGTCAAGGTAACGAAAGAATGGTCAGGCTTCTTACTTGGTTGTGTTGGCTGCAATAGGGACAAGCCAATGCAGTGTCCTCTCCATCTCGTCCTTAATTTGTGTCACTGAAAGCTGTAAGGAGAAACATAAGAGCACATTCTTTCTTCAGTTTTGTAGATCAGAGAGTGTAGACAAGAAGACATTACCTCTTTATCGACGTTGAAGGACTTAATCTTGGAACGGAGAGCCAGTTTTATATCAGGTGGCAAGCTTTGGTATAGAGAATCCCTTGCATTTGAAGTTATAGAGCTTGCACGAGCGACCTATACCCATCAAAACACACATTAGAACCAACAAAACCAAATGAAGTAAGGCTATTGTTTTGAGCACTCACAAGTGTATCAATCTGCATAATTATATTTGCATAATGTAAAGCAAGACCAGCAGGTCCCAATCTTCTATCATGATCCGTTGCTCCTTTCTTCGCTGGTTGATCATCTGAGCAATAAGATAACATTCAAAAGCTTTGGATACATGCTCAGTAGCACATGGTGGAAAGTACATAAAGGAGGAACTTACATACCAGCACCACCAAAGATGTTATGAATCTCTAGCAACAAGAAGTGAACAATGTCTACTAGCTTCTCCATCACCTGTAATACAAACCAGCCGTTAAGATGAACACACCACAATAATCTAGGCTAGTTTTTGGCTGTATTTTATTTTGTGAAATGCAATTTAAATGACAAAGAAGTAGTAGTACCTCTTCATGACCTCTTGACCACAAGGACTTTTTCTTTAAGCTTTTCACTACCTTTCTCTGGGACTTGAGCTCCGTTTTTAAGATTGCAAGGCCATCACCTTTACTGCTGCTAGCTGAGTTCTCTTCTTCTCGGCGCTTTTGATCATAGTCTTTCTCCAATCTATCCAATACTTGAAGCTCTTGGTATAGTTCCTGAACCAAAAAGAGTCATGTCTGAGTGATATCATGACATTTTAATATGACACATAGCTACTAAAGTAGCAAGAAAGTATTCGCTCACAGAAGTATACTGCACTAGACCCATCAGTTGGCGAACAACTAAGTCTGCGTCTTCATTCAACTGTCTTTGAGGGGTTAACTCTTTGATAATCCTGAGAATACAAAAAAAAAAAATTAAACAACTAAAAAGAAAGGCTATAACACATAAAGATTCTATATAAAGTTACTTGTCAAAGTAGCGCTGTAGATTATGCCACTGGAAGTCTTTAGATCTGTTTCCAAACCGAACCACTTCTCCTGAGAAAACTTGCAGCTCCTGCCTGCAAACACAACAAGTTTTAACTATCTTGCAATGTTTTTTTTTAAAAGAGCTAACAAAGCAGTCTATGACTTTCGAAAATTTTCACCTCTTATCAGAAGCAACTAGTCTGAGAAGTTCATCAAAATCATTAGAGACAAGATTCTGAACACCTTCGGAATAAATGACAGTTTCTTTCAAATGCTTGATGTTCTGCTTAGAAAGTGAGTCAATGAGATTTGAGCTTTTGACAATTGTGTTTGCTACTTCAAAGGCTAAGATCCCAAGCTCATTGCCTTTAATTGCAACTCCAGAAGTAAAACCACCGCTGCTAAGATCAGTCATGCTACTCCCAAGTGTATCCAACACATCCTTCGCTTTACCTAACCCCGCTCTCCCTACTTCTGTAACCTGCCACTCAAGCGACAATTTCATTTGCTAAGTATATTGGAAGTTGGAAGGAAAAGTAATATATAAGATAGATGGGACCAATCGACTTATAACTTGGAAGCTCATCTAACTCAATATGGTATCAGAGTCCGATCCGTACAATCCAATCCACATCTCTTAGACAATCCTTTTAACACTACAACCTAAACGCTAAGACATGAGTTAAGTTGAAAGCTCATATCTTAGCCTTAAGGGACCAATCCACTTATCACCAGTTTGGTTTTAGGTTGGTTTTAGGTTGAAAGATCCACTAACTTAATATGGTTTCAGAGCCCCGATCCTAATTCGTCCAAACTAACCTTTGAAACAGCAGTTTGAGTAGATTTTGCAGGCCGGAGTTTCTGAGACGATGGTAACCTCGGAATCCCATCGTAGATATCTTCAGCTTCTCTTTCTCGGAAGGAGAACATATCTTTCAGCTGGATTGGTTGTTCTTTAGCGTCTTTGACCATACACTGTCTCGTACCAGGAGGACCCATTAAACAGTTTTGACCAGTTGCTTGTTGTTGTTGTTGGTACCCATTAAACTCACTGCCAAAGTTTATTCCTAGGCTCTTGGAGCAAAAACTCCCCATAACTTCTCCAAAAAAGACCTCAAACTAAAGCTGTCTGAAAGATCATGTCCACCGAGTTGAGACCAGTTTAAGAAAAATCTCGAGACTTTTGAGGGTAATAGCCTGTCGGAAAGGACAAGTAAAAGAAAAAAAAGTCAGATCAAAGACTCAAAAGGGAAACATAATCTTTCAGACAAAACCGTGTCAAGACATTGCAATCGCCTTGGAGCAATGTTCTGAAAACACTTTCACACCTTTAGGTCAAACACTGTACAAACCCCTCTTCTCTCTCTCCATAGACTTAAGACGCAAGATCGGGTTTTTAGCAGATGAACAGGAAGAAAAGAAGAACTTACCCAGAAGAGGAAAAGACGTCAAAAGTTGCGAGCTTGGGATTCACGACAGAGGGAACAGTGAAAGGACAAAAAGACAAAAGCAAGTAGAAGGAAAGAGGAACACGAGAAGAATAAATGTTAAAAAGAAAAAGAAAGTCAAGGCCCCGAGAGTAGTAGTATGATGAAGAAAAAATAAAAAAAAATGATTCATTCAACAGCAGAACGATTGGGCCACCATTAAACTGAAGCCAAAGCCAAAGCAGCTTTGATTAGGAAGAAAAGTCAAAAACTTTTTTTCTTTTCTTTAATCTCAAAGTTAAAAAAAAGAGACAGACAGTCACAAGCGGTGATGGTTTGGTCAAATCTTCTTCTCTTATTACCACGACATTTTTCTGAAGTAAAAACCGAATCTTTGCCCTTTTTCTCACTCTTCTTATTTATAGGAAGGAGAAAAACCAAAACTGCGGAAATGTTTATTAGACTTTTCTTTTCAAAGGGGATTGATTAAACTAAGTCTTAAGGCATGTGAAGATCCCTCTCTTATGACAATGATTAAAAACATTAATCAACTCATCACTGAAATAAAAAAGTCTTAATCAACTCATCACTGAAATAAAAAGTCTCATATTATTTGCCAGAGTGCTTGATCATTGGTTCAACAACAGTCTTGAACCAGAAGAATCATTCATTGCACAACAATTTTGAACAAATATAAAAGCTTTTTAAATTTCTTTTTCTTGATGTGTAGGAACATTCGTTTTTTATGTCCAGTTGAAATTTTTGGATTTCCGAACCCTATTTTTTTCTTATTAAAACCTACTCATTTCGTTTTTGAAAATAATTTTTTCTAGAGTTTATTCTTGTTTCACAAAATTAATTTTCTATATTTTTAATAAAATATTAATTATAAATATTTGAATTGATTAAAGAGAAAAAGACTAGGATAGCACCAAACCAAATTTTTGTTCCTAAAATAGCACTCAAAGCTCAAAGTCACAAAAATAGGTTTCATTAGAGAGGTAAATATACATTTATACCCCTTGGGTTAATTAATCCAAACTTTAGGGTTTAGAGTTAAGGGGTGGGGTTTTAGAATTAGGGTTTATAATTTTATAAAAAATAAATACTAAAATAAAAAAAATAAAAAATAAAAATTTTAAAAATAGTTTCAAAAAGTATTTTAAATTATAAAAAGAAAATTTGAAAAAATAAATAAAAAAAATTTCTAAAAAAAAAATTCAAAAAAAATTATAAAATTTTCGAATCTGAAAACATATAATCTGAAACTATAAAAAAATTTTTTTTTTTCATTTTTTTATTTTTATTTTATTTTATTTATTTTTGTTTGTTTATTTAATTTTAAACTAATGGTATTATGGATATTTTACCCTTTAATGAATGTCATTTTTGTGACTTTCTTTTTCTAGTGTCATTTTTGAGACATAAACTTCAAAATGTGATATTATTGACAATTGCCCTTGATTAAATCTTATTAGCGAACAGTTATTAGAAAGTGTATTCAAAAATAAATTGTAAAAATTTATTATATTTTTAATAAATGTAAAAACTCTAGAAAATTTTACTTCCACCGAAAATCAAAATAATTGAACAAAAATTAAACCAAATTTCATGAATAACCAAACCGTTAGTATAATTACAGAACCAAAAAATCAAAAACTAAACCAAAACCAAACCGAACATCTAGTTCACAAGGTTTACAGTTTACTGAGTTGTTTCGTTTAGTTTTTGGTCTGCTTGTGTCGGATCGTCTCTGGTCTGATCCGGATATCCTGTGGTTCAGAACTCTTTAAGACAAAACGAAAGAAAAAGAAGACTTTTCACTCAAAAACATAAGAAGAGGTCCGAAGAGTGACACAGAGAGTGCCAATGGCCATGGCTTATGCTATGGACTTATCTCCTCCAACCTTCTTCTTATCCCCAACCTCTTCCTCTTCTTCATCTCCTCTCCGTCGTCTCTCCTCCCTTCCCATCTCCACCCTCCACCGCCACTCTAACCGAAAGCTACAAATACTTTGCCAAGCCACAGCCGGAACTCAGCCTCAGAGTCAGAGCAGCAACCTCTCCGACGCTAACTCCAAACTATCCGCCCGCTCCGGCCGAGACCGTCTTTTGAAGGTCAGATAAAGAACCTTTACGTCTATGTGTGACAAATTCGGATTTAAAAATTGGATCTTTTTGGAAATTGCAGGTTCCGATATCGAAAGTAAGGAACTTTAGTATAATAGCGCATATTGATCATGGGAAGTCTACGTTGGCGGATAAGTTGCTTCAGGTGACTGGTACGGTTCAGAACAGAGATATGAAGGAGCAGTTTCTTGATAATATGGATTTAGAAAGAGAACGAGGCATTACCATTAAGCTTCAGGTTCTTTGTTATTAGTTTTTGTTTCTATCAACTAAGAGTAAAGTTTCTGACTTTGTAAATTTTCTGATGTGTGTTTGCAGGCAGCTCGAATGCGTTATGTGTATGAGGATACTCCTTATTGCCTCAACTTGATTGATACTCCTGGTCATGTTGATTTCTCTTACGAGGTACACTTCAAATCTTCTAATCCGTTTGTTCTTTCCAACATAGACTTTATCTAAGGATTTGTTAATAGGTTTCTCGATCTCTTGCGGCATGTGAGGGTGCTCTTCTTGTTGTGGATGCATCTCAGGTGATTATTTCTCCTTGAATCTGTATTTGCTTTAGCTGTTTTGCGCTTTGTGAATGTGTGTTACAGTCTTTTTTTATGTGACCAAGTACATTAGCACAAAACTTTCTAAGTTACTTTCCCTTAATATGTGGTGTTTAGGGTGTGGAAGCGCAAACACTGGCCAACGTTTATTTGGCTCTTGAAAACAACCTCGAAATCATTCCTGTAAGTACGGATTCATGCTTGATAACTTTTTTCAAGTATATTTGGTGCTTATTCATCATTGTTTGGTCACCATTTGTAGACTATTCAGTGACGTCAATGCCTTATTTAGTTAAATAGAAGTCAGAGTCTACAATAAGTTAACTTTCAAATAGGCTAACCATGTCGTAGAAATAGTTAGCATCACTCTATCAGTTCATAGAAGATGCTTAATGAAGTAAATAATAGCTACTCTAGGATAAATAATGATATCATTTAACGTTTGGTTATTTCTTGAATCTGATTTATGAAAATTCAGGAAACAATAATGTACTGTCCAACAATTTGGTCTGTATATCAGAGTTTAAAGCAAAAGGACTCTACTTCTTCTTGTAGGTTGTGAATAAGATTGACCTTCCAGGCGCTGAGCCAGAGCAAGTTCTCAGGGAGATCGAGGAGGTTAGTGATTCTCTTCTTTGTGTAGCCCATTTTATCATGCAATGCAGCGAGTTATAATATGAATAGTATTCTTTCTTTGGTGTCTACTAAAACACTTCTCAGTCTTTAATGTTGCTGTTGTCAAAAATGTTATCAGTACATTTAACTAGGTTCTACCTTCTGTTAGACATTGTCTTAGATATTCATTGTATGCCTTTTAACTTTGCTTTCTGATTCTTTGTAGGTTATTGGGTTAGACTGTAGCAAAGCAATACTCTGCTCGGCAAAGGTTAGAATTTTTAAAATCATTTTGCTATTCTGTTACATAAAGATTTAAAGACATCTAACTCTCTATCCATTCAGTTACATTTTTGATGGCATGCATATTTGATTGATTGATACAGGAAGGAATTGGTATAACGGAGATATTGAATGCAATTGTTGAAAGGATACCTCCTCCTCCTGAAACTGCAGATAAACCCTTCAGAGCCTTAATTTTTGACAGGTTTGTTTGCACGTTTTGTTATGAAGGCAAAGCATAGAGTCTAAGTTGTATTGTTATATAGTGAGTGTGAAGTATTCACTTTTTTGTCTTTGATTAGTTAACAAATATCTAGTGTTTACATGTTAAGTACTAATACTATTCTTCCACAATACATGTGTTTACAGTTACTATGATCCATATCGTGGTGTCATTGTATACTTCCGAGTTATTGATGGGAAAGTGAAGAAAGGTGACAGGATTCTATTCATGGCAAGCGGAAAGGTTTTTTACTTCTCTCTCTACTACTCTGAGAACACATATCTTCTAAAAACTGCTTTCTTGTGTTTCATTAGTATCTCATGTTCTCAATTTTTGCATTAATTCCAGGACTATTTCGCTGACGAAATAGGCGTTCTATCTCCAAATCAAATTCAAGTGGATGAGTTATATGCTGGTGAGGTAGTGTAACTCTTTTGAACATCATTTTTTTGTTTGTTTCTTTCACTTCTACACATATTTTGAATGATAAATGTTTTTAACTACAGGTGGGGTACATATCTGCTTCTATAAGATCAGTTGCAGATGCCAGAGTAGGAGATACGATAACAAACTTTAGCAGAAAGGCAGAAAGCTCGTTACCCGGTTACGAGGAAGCTACCCCTATGGTGTTCTGTGGCTTGTTCCCAGTTGACGCTGACCAGTACTGACTTTTTCTTTGTTCATTTGCTTACTTTTGTTTTTATTTTTGTAATTTTTTTTTAACATATCTTCTGATGATAACAGGTTTCCAGATCTTCGAGATGCGTTGGAGAAACTGCAACTCAATGATGCCGCTTTGAAGGTATTATTAATGATTATTAACCTTTGTTAATGATATTCACATTTGGTCTAGGGATTAAAAAAAAATTTATATTAGCTGAATTTAATCTATGGGTGTGTTGTCAACTTTGGTTGTTTATCCTGCAGTTTGAGCCAGAGACTTCAAGTGCCATGGGTTTTGGCTTTAGATGCGGTTTCTTGGGTCTTCTCCACATGGAAATTGTTCAGGTCAGACATGTTTTACTCCTCTTGTTTTAACTTTTTTTTTGTTTGATTATTTGCTACACTGATACTTATGCTCCAGTTCATCTACTTTGCAGGAAAGGTTAGAGAGAGAATACAACTTAAATCTTATCACCACTGCTCCAAGTGTTGTGTATAAAGTGCACACTGTAAATGGTGATACTGTAATTTCCTCTTGATCCTACACTCTTTGAATATTGTTCTTCTCTGAAAATTACATCCTTGTGTCCTTACTACCATATTTAAATTGATGTTTCTGCAGACTATGTGCTCAAACCCATCTCTCCTTCCACAACCTGGGCTAAGGAAATCAGTCGAAGAACCATACGTTAAGGTTTGATATTTTCACATGACAGGTTTCTTAGAATTTACATATACTTAACAGCAAAATGGTATTTATACAGATTGAGTTACTTACACCAAAAGACTACATCGGTGCGCTTATGGAGCTCGCCCAAGATAGAAGAGGGGAGTTTAAAGAAATGAAATATATAGCTGAGAACAGAGCTTCTCTCCTCTATGAGTTACCCCTCGCAGAGGTGAGGTTTTGGCTTTGCACAGTTCAGATAATCCCAATGAAAGGGTGTGTTCTCTCTTGATTATGTAAACTGGTCTTCTTGTTATTTTGCAGATGGTGGGAGATTTCTTTGATCAGTTGAAGTCCAGGACCAAGGGATATGCTAGCATGGAATACTCAGTTATTGGGTTAGTTCCACTAACTTATTTCACAAATCATCTCTTACTTAGTGATGCTTTCTTAGCATCTTCAGTTCTTGTAATACGTATGCAGGTACAGGGAAAGCGATCTGATAAAACTCGATATTCTGATTAATGCTGAATTGGTGGAACCTTTGTCAACCATTGTACACAGAGACAAGGTTGGTTATTAGAGCCTATTTATCTGAATTTTGTGAACTTAGTGCTTTAACACATCTCTAAGTGTAAAGCTTTAATAAATTGTTACTATTTGCTTGAAGCCTCTTACTATTTAGATTAGTATATCTCACAGTACTTAGCATTGAGTTATGAAAGAGTCTTTGTCCGCACAGTACTGTGGAATCATTTTTGAACTATTCTTTCCAGGCATATTCTGTTGGGAGAGCATTGACTCAAAAACTCAAAGAGCTTATTCCGAGACAAATGTTTAAAGTGCCCATCCAGGTAATATTTACATTTAATCTTTCATAAATCATTTATCTGACGATGCCCCCTAGAATATGCAAACCATGGAAGCTGTTTTGACATTAAACATATAAACGTACAGGCTTGTATAGGATCAAAAGTGATTGCTAGTGAAGCGCTCTCAGCTATCAGGAAGGATGTTTTGGCCAAATGTTACGGTAAGTACACATTCCCTTTGCTTCCCTGCCTCTTTTAATGTTTGTTTTTTTTCCCACAAAGCCATCTCTGAACTTGTTACTATGATTGGTTCAGGTGGAGATATTTCTCGGAAGAAGAAGCTTCTTAAGAAACAGGCGGCAGGTAAGAAGAGAATGAAAGCCATAGGTAGAGTTGATGTACCTCAAGAAGCTTTTATGGCCGTCCTCAAACTTGAAAAGGAGGTTTTGTAACACCACTCGATAAATAGATCCATTACATTATATTTCATTTTGATCCCCTCTGTAATAAACTATTTTCACCTAATGCAATCTTGCTTGCTTTCACCTAACTATGTTTTCTTTATGTATTCCTGAAAATTGTCTGATATAAGTGGCAAAGGCCTGACAACATGACAAGAACATCTCTTTCAGATGTACTAATCTTTCATTTAATAATAAATTAACAGAAAAACAACGAACTTTGTAGATTTTTTTCATAATCAGAATATTTAAGCGTTTGCAAGAGTAACAAGAGATCACACATCAAAAAAAGAAATCAAGTTTTTAAACAAAACATGCTATTAAGAACCAGGAGCGACCCTAAGACCAGGAACGTTTTTGAGACCCATCTTGTCAATAACGTTAACAGGGATAGCTGGAGGAATGCTGAGTCCCATACTGCGACTAAACTCATTGGCTAACTCCACCAGTCTAGTCGTGCCCCTTGCAATCTTCTTCTGAGATGTGTAGTAACCCAACCACGCCTGATAAGCCGCCTCCTTGTACTTCATATCAACTTGTCTAAGCGCCTTCTTCACCTGAATGTAACAACAACCCCATCAGCATCAAAACTAGAGTCAAATATTATAGTATAATCTTTAGCTTTATAATAAGGACTGCCAAGTTAAGTAGAGTAACAAATTCACGCTTACTTTTTTCACTGCCTCAGGATCTGTCTGAGGCAAAGAAGCCTTGGTGATGGGCAAGTCTTTTACAGATGACAGAAAGTACTCTTCCCAAGGTGCTAACAATAGTACACCTTCCCCTTCCTTGTCTTCCCGGCCAGTTCTGCCAAGTCTATGTATGTATTGTTTCCTGTCTGATGGTAATCCCATCTGCAAAACCAACATGTACACAACAATAACTTCAGTAAAAACGCTTAACATTGTAGTTGCGGTAAGCATGGCCAGATTTGGAAGCAACATGTTACACTTAGAGAAGTGTAACATGTTGCTCTTTTTAAAGTTCTTAAAAAATGTTTATAGCCCCTAAAATCTCAGATCCGTCTCTAACGGTAAGTTCCTTGTTATGGGGAAAATACGGTGTGGCTTACTTGTACGACTAGTGAGACATCAGGGTAATCTAGACCACGAGAAGATACATCAGATGTAACAAGGATAATACTCTTGGACTTGCGAAACTCATCAGAAACTCTTGTTCTGTAACCCTGCGGTTTTCTAGAATGGATCTCTCTCACGTTCAGGCTTAGCTTACCAAGCAAATCAGCCACCATTCTTGTAACCATAGCAGTTGTACAGAAAATAATCACCTGCAACACAAGGAGTTGTGTTAGTTCAGAAATACATTTGTGTCTCACAATTTCACTAGAGAAATGATTTTACCTTATAGTCCACATTTTCTGCAATGTGTCTTTTAAGGAGCATATATATGAGGGAGAAATGTCTATCCAGTGATGCTACCATGTACATTTGTGTGACCTAGGAGATAAAACAGACATGAGAAACCTAACATTGTTACCCGAACCAAGAATCGAAAAAACCGAGCCAGAACTGAACCAAATTTTCTAAATACTCGAATGGATTCTAAATCTCTAGAACCGAATAACCGGGAACCGAGAACCGACTGCCCATAGCTAACAATGTTATAGGGAGGTCACTCTTTTCAAATGAGCTTAAAGAGCAAACTTGTACCTTTTGATGTGTCTCATCACTACCCTCTTGAACACAATTGACGAACTCATGATCTTGTTTCAAAGCAACATGGCATATTTGGCGGACCTTGACACCAAAAAAAAAAAAATTCAAGATGATAACCCAAAAGCGAGAGCCTTATTGTGCAAGCAAACGAAGCATACCTCTTCAGGTACCGTGGCAGAAAACAAAAATGTTTGTCTCTTCTTAGGAACAGCGGAGATGATCCTCTCAACATCCCTTCGGAAACCCATGTCCAAGAGATGATCTGCTTCATCAAGCACAAGGACTTTCACACCTCTCAACCTTCTTGCAAATCCAGGAGTGTTGTCTATATGGTCTATGAGCCTTCCAGGTGTAGCCACAAGAATCTGATAATGTTCAAATATGTGATTATTACATATTTATAAATGACTTAGAAAAATTAATTTAATATTTTTATTATCATTTTAAAGTATTAAAAAAATAGTTATTAAATTTAAAAAGTGGTATCAAATTTGTGGTAAAATTAATCCCAAAAATATATACCCGGCAAGGATGTTTTTGCATACGCCTTTGCTCAGCGCGAAGCTTTTTACCTCCAATCAGAACATCAACACCAATAGATGAGTGGTACTTGAGCAGGGTCTTTGCTTCTGCAGCAGCTTGACAAGCAAGTTCCCGAGTAGGGCAGACCACAAGCACAATAATTGAAGGTTTCTTCTTATCCGTGCTTGCTGGAGGAGGAGATTTGATAACAGCTTCAATTGATGGAAGCTTGATAAAATAGAAAAATAAACGATCAAACTCCTAACTGAACATCATATATCCATCAACCTAGAGGGTAGAATGTCTCACCAAATATGCAACTGTTTTCCCAGTGCCTGTTTTGGCCTTGGCCAAGACATCTTTACCTAGAAACCCAATAAGTTAAATATAAACATTAGAGGAATAAGAAAAAACAATCAACCAAGCATCAATATAAGGACTACGGAAGACAGATCATAGGTGGTCATGAGCATAGCGAAGTGAAATATTGGCATAAAATTACTAAAAATTTTAAAAACATTTATATAGAAATATGCTCCCAAATTTAATAAAAATATTATTTTGTAAATACTTTCTATCCCTAATAGTTCACCTTTGAGAATGATAGGAAGAGTAGCCTCTTGCACAACAGTCATTGTCTTAAATCCAGCATCCTCTAATGCTTTTAGAGATAAGGGAGACAATGGGAACTGATCAAATCTGTAAAACATAAAACCACAAAGAGTATTACAAGAGCTCTGAAGCAAGACAATTCATAAAGCAAAAAAAAAACAAACGTACCTTGTGTTAGACAAGTAAGAATCTGATGTTTCGACATGTTCAAGCCTTGTTGTCTCTGTAGCCTTAGTAGAAGGTGTTTTCTTAACAGGAGGCACACTATCATCAACAGCTAATTTGTCTTCTCTTCCTCTCTTTGAAGCCCTGTTGTTTCCCGAGTCATCGGCATTCTTTCGTCTCTTACGACCGGAGTTGGATCCATCGGAATCCATGGAAACGAAGAGGAGCTGAGAGAGGAGCTTCAAGCTCTTACCGTAACCTACACGGCTGTAACAAACCGAGTTGTTACAGCGGACGGTAATTAGGGTTTTATAAGGTTTTGTAGGAATTTTTTTGTTTTTTTTTTTGTAGGAAACATTAATAAGGGTTTTTAATGGGTAATAGGATAATGAAAAAGTTGGCCCATATTGCTTTGTAAGAACGCCATGTAGTTTTCTCACGAATAAATGACACGGCATGCAGTTCATCACATTTGCTTTGAAATGGTTTTAAGCACCTAATTACACTGTTTTCTTTATTTCTTGCAACGAAATTAACTCTCAGCTGTGATTACCAACAATCATTAGGAGCCATGATTTGAGATTTTTTAAAGCAAGCTTCAAATCTTCACCACACAGATCTTAATAACCGAGGGCTGCATCACCATGTGTGTACACAGTCCTCTCTGTATATTGTAAGATCAATATTACCTAATACAACAATGCATTGATTTAGTTTCTGCATTTGCCAAGCAATGTTGAAGCATATAGGGATTTAATTTTGGGTTTATATTTTATATTCAATAATACCAAATTGTTCTCTTACCCCAAAAAAGAGTTTAAAGTTTGAGAACTTCGATCTTTTTGAGTATAATCAAAAGAGAAAACGCCTACTATACCAAGCAAGGCTACAAAACTTCCAAGTCAATGATGTAAATTGTATAAAAAAGAAAATGCGACAAAGGGAAGCTTCAAAGGTTAGTTGTCAGGTACTGCTGCTCCATTCTCCAGTGGAGGTGAGGTTCCCCATTTGCCTTCTGTTTCCGATGGTTCAACCACATGGACAGCCCCATTATTAAGCCCTACTGCAAACTGGTTAGTCTCCGATGGATGAGCTGCTATCACTAACGGATATACTCTCGAGCTGCAAACAAAAACCACATACATTTCATCAATACCTCACAAGCTATTAGTTATGTAATGAACTAAAACGAAACCAATACTCACCTTGGGTTCGGAGGCAAGTAAGCAGTTGGGTTAATCCGACATCTCAATCTCAGATTCGAAGCGGTGAGGACATCGACGCTACCATTCTCAAAGCTCACAAAGATTGACTGGCTATCACATGAATATGTAGCTGATGTGATTGGACCTGTCGCTTCCTTTCGAACCCACTGTGTTTCATTGATAGCAAATAATTAAATTTAAACACCGAATCTTGCTTGCAATACATTCTAAGTTTTTATTATTTAATTTACCTGCATCCACCAATCCAGTTTTTGAGCATCGTAAATGGCTATTTGCGTCTCATGGACAACCAACAGATGAATCTGATCCAGATGGAACTGCACGCGGGTGTCTGAAACAGCCGGCAGTGATCTCCCATGTTGGACTTGCAAATACTTGTTGCTTTGCTTCTCCCATCCATCCATGCTCCAAACACACAGCTACACAACACCAAAATGTAAGTTTACATAACTTCACTGAGAAGCTAATATTGACAACACAATTATTGTTTTACCTGTGAATCAGCACCCGAAGAAACAAGAATGTTGAGAGCCTGTGAGAAAGCAAGACCTGTTATCCTGTTCTGATGACCATTCAACTTGGTTTTCACCTATAGCATAAAAAGCATGCAACTCGTCATTGTAAGTTCATGACTTATAACACACCCAAAAAGTAACTATCGCAATTTTATTCTAGATAATATACCTCGTCAGTACGAACGTTGTAGATCTGGATAGATGAGTCCTCCATGCCAATGGCAATGATGTTATTGTCCAAAGGATGAAACGCAAGGAACGTTGCTGCAGGCGGTGGAGGCATGAACGTCGTCATAGTCTACAGGTTAGATAATACAAAACATTAGAGCATGAAACATTTTTCAAATCTATCAAGGGAAGATACAACAGTTAAGTCACCTTGAATGTCATCATGTTGAACAAGGAGATTTTTCCTCCTGACGCTGACATAACGTAGGAGTCGTTCTTTGACAGGGCGAAACAAGGAATAGCGTCTTCAGGGTTTGTATCACTTGTCTCATTGGTCATCATAATCCCACTTGCAGGTTGCCATAATACTGGTTGTGCATTAGCCGTTGCCTAGAAGAAAAATAAAGGAAGGATATAGTTTGAGAAGTGATCATAGCCATAAACAAAAAAATGTACAAGGAAACTAAATCAAGGAGGAGAGGAGACCTTTCCAGCCAGATTGTGATCGCTCTTCTGCCATTTCCACAGCTTGTGCACTGCATTAGATGCCAAGGCCAATACTCCAGATCCAGAGTTTGTGTAAATTAATCTTGAAACCTGAAACTCCCACCATAGAAAACATGAGTCAGCCATCATAATTACTACAAGATATATCTAAGTTATATAGCATCTAGCCTGCGGATAGAAGTATATTATATTACCTTCGTCACTGGCACATTGTCAGCGAGCCTCATGGAGCAGCACTGAGACGGCTCTGTAATCTCTGTAACTTTACAGGCTCTGGATCTTTCACCTAAATCATCAGCGATTCTAGGCTTCCCATCCACTAATGTTCGCACTTCATTGTTCTGATAATAATTAAAACTGTTTAGTCATACTCTAAATACTCAATAGACTACAAGGATACCATCCAAATTCAGACTTTGATTCACCTCCATAGCTGCAAAAGAGTTAGTTCGATCGGCCATAGTTATTCCTGCGTTTGCACTTGAAGAACCAAAACCACCACCACCTGCAGGAACCTGCACACCAGATTGTATAAACAAAATGCCTATAAAGCCCACAGAGATAATATCCAAGAAAATATACCTTCATGACGGGGGCAAACGAGCGGGTTTCTGCTGTTCTCAGTAACCTAATTCCATCATCAGTAGCGAGAATTCTAACACCATGGTCATTGGTTGAGACAGCTAAAAGTATTCCTTCCCTATTGAATCTAACACAAGGAGAAGCCTGCAGGTTTTTTCACGAGCAATTAGCTGCTATAAAGAGAAGTAGTGGAAATAGCAAAGAGGCAACAATCATTTGAGTAATATTACCGGTAAGCCACCATCTGCATGAATAGTTGTCAAAGGATTTGTGTTGTCCATGTCCCAAATTTTGATAGTGGACTCATCACCAGCAGCTAAGAATCTATTCCTGGTTGTGTCGAATTGCACAATCCCTGCAGCCCGTTGTCCCAGGCCGAGATATGTTCTTTTTATGGACCCTTCACTCTCATTCCACTCAACTAAAAACGACTCTCCTTCTTTGTTTGTACCACATGAAAACAACCTGTTGTATTTTATTCAATTAGTTAAATTTCAAAGGATAGGATAACAGTCAATATTTACGAATTTGAGAAAAGGTGGGTGAACCTTGTTCCATCACTGCTATATGCCATTCTTGTGGAAGAATGGCCAGGTGCATCATAGTCAACCCTTGAACCCACATTGTCATACAACCAAGCTTTTATTTTTCCATCTGTTGCTGTTGAGAAGACAAACTGTATAGGATCTAGATTGCATTAGTGAAAAAGTACAATCTATACACACCACATTCAGTCAGGCGACAATAATATCCAAGGGTATTTGATGTGATGACAGAAAAATGAACCATATCAACCATATGAGACTGATTGTAAGTTACAACAACAACAAAAGGAAACAAAACTTGTTACCTGAATATTTTCCTTGTAGTGAGGACAAACAGAGAACACAGGAGCTTCATGACCCTCAAAAGTATACCGTTTTTCGCCGGTGACAGCATCCCAAACCTTTGGATTAATTTAGTTCATGTAAGTCATCCCCAACAATTAACGTGCCAATAGAACATAGATCGTCAGAAAAGACAAACCTTAATGATTCTGTCATCGCCACAAGTGACAACAGATAGCTGTTTGTTAGGATATGAAAAGGCAAGATGGCTAACACTTCCTGTGTGAGCTTCAATCTGCAATCAGAGGAAAGAGAGAACCAAATTGTAAAGTTATGTGGAACATATACGGACAGCTAGTACCAACCACCGTGACTGATATGAATGAAAGGAGTAATTAGCCAAACGAACCTCCAGATGATTTCGTATGTCACTGCCCCCTTGAAAGGAATAGATATGCACAAGGCTTTTTGAGTATGCCACGCCTGAAATATGAAAACAATGTGCAGGTTTCTCATGTTTAGAGACTGTTTCTATTCTGTGAATAAACCAATGCTCTTAGAGAAAATAAAATTGCTGGAGAAGAGTTGGCATTGTACCAAAGAGAGTTCCATCAGGACTCCACGCCACATGATTTACCGATGCCGTCGCATCAGCGTTCAAAGATGCCTGCAATTCTTTAGAACATGCATCAAGCTTCCAGACATCAAAACCCTTCTCCGTAATCCTCTGACGAGCGCCCAGGTCCCACAGGTAAACATCACCACCAATTGTACCAACTGACATGATAACATATATTCTCAACACCCTTAATCCGTAAAATAAAATAAAAAGCAAGAAATGGCAATACAGAATCTGCACGTTCATAGGACATACCCAATAGTACAATTTGCTGAATTGGATGGAAGTCAATGCTCATGACAGGTGAGCCATGAGCAAGAGTTGTAACAACTACCTTGGGCAAGTCATCAGGTGATAATGTATTATTATGTCCATGGGGATGGCCAGCATATGTAACTGGCAGAATATTTACTGGAATATTACCCCCCTGAAAAAAAAAAATCACCCTGAGAAAAGGAATGCTTGAAAAGCTATCTCTCATATACTTAACAGATAGATTAGTTATTGATGAGTACCTCCTCTGACGTTCCATAAGGCCTTGACCTCTTTGAAACATGGTTAGAATCAGCAGTCTGATATTCCATTGGAATAGGACCTGAAGGAGTCTGAGGACGCTTTAAGATAGCTCCTAAAACAATATTTCAGGTGAAATAAAATTGTTAAAATGAATCCAATGTGATAAAGGTAAAATACTAAGATAATATTAGCGTTGGCAGGTCCATTTCTGATTATTTTTCTCATGAATATAAACACAAAGCATTCACAATAAATAAACAACCTGCGTTGTTAGGAGAACCCAAGCCCATAGGACCTGAAGGTGCAGCAGAAGGATGAGGCACGACAGATTGGTTAGCCATCCATCCCGAAAGATTAGCTGGAAGCCCACCTGGTCCTCCCGGTGCAGGCTGAAACAGCTGTCCAAAACACGTGACAACCAACATTTCAGCATAGAAAAAAAAAAACTATTCCTGGTAATGGCTAACATAATCATTAATCACTTACACCACCACCACCACCCATTAATGGATGAAACCCTGCAATCTTAGGAACACCACCACCGCCACCCATTAAATGATTTGTACCAGGGGACGGGGACGCAGCTCGAGCACCGTTCGGTTGGTTCGGTTGGTTGCAGGTATGGTCCAGAAAGAGAGATCTGATGTCAGGATTGGGCCTAGGGTTCTTACACAGCTGATGCTGCCAGTTTAAACTACAAAAAAACAAAAATTCAGTAAATCCCAAGTTTAAGTTCATTTATAAAAATGTGATTAAAACTAAGTCAAGCAAGCACACCTTTGGTTAATTAGTGTCCGTAGCCTCGAGCTTTTCAAGACAGGAAACTGAAGCTTGTCTCGAAAGAGTGGATTAGCCTCTATCAGCTTCTTTAACTCACCAAACATCACACCCCTTGCAGACTTTGTATCTCCATACTTAGAGAGCTGCTCATTGGCTCTGAAAAAAAAAATTAAACAATCTCAATAATACATAAATAAAGCATCCATGGCGAAAACATGTTAGTTAAACAAACCTAAAGTCATCCAATGTCAAAAGCAAGGTGATCTCCTTGAAGAGATCTTCGTTAAAACCTGCAAACACCTTGAGATCCTTGACTAAAATGTCAACAGCTTTGGCACGATCACGCCTGTGGAATAAAAAACAGTGAGACACACACACACAAACAACATTAAAACAACTCAAAGAGGAGCTTGCTTACTTGTCCAAAGCCTCGAGATACTTTTGCTTACGGATCTCAAAGAAGATCTTCATGGAGTATCTGTTATCCTCAAGCTTGGAGAAGCCAGAGAGATACTTCTCCACTTCGTCCCACTCACCATTAGTCACCAGCTCCTCAAAGTAACGCATGTTGAAGTAATAACCAGACTCCAATTCCAATCTATTTAACATTTAAAATCATTAATTTAATTAATTTAATTAATTTCTCAATTCCCAATTTGGATTTTTACCTGTGAACAGTATCTTTGTATTTCTCTTCATCGAGAAACTGGAGAATCAGGAACACAAGCTCCCTGCTGAGAGAAGTCATTACTACAAAAACGAGATCAAAAACACACATGCATTAAATGAGAGAGATCTGCTACAAACAACAGACAAAACCAAATCTTCCGACACACACATTAAAAATAAAATAAATTAAAATTGAGCCGTAGAACCTAAGGAAACAAATCCGAGAGAGAGGTGAAGAGGAGTTTACCTGTGGATAGATTATAGGTTTTCGTCACAGATCGAAGAATCTGGGAACGCGAGAGAGAAAGAGAGAGAGGGTTTCGTTTTTTTTTTTTTTTTTTTTTTTCCTTTTGGCTAAGGATTTGCTTTTGAGCACTTGTGGGGTGACGATTTAATATTTATAGAGGCAGATGGGAAAGTAATTTTAATTTATAAAGTTGAAAGGAAAGAGAAGGAGGAAAAAAAAAAAAGGAGATTAGGGATTTTGAATCGTAGAAGAGACTCTCGAAACTGACAATGCGAGCATCAGTGGAAACAAACCTATAAGCAGGGTATGATAAGTTAACCTGCTTATATCGGTAGCAGGTTATGATAAGACAAGCGCCTTATCACCTTAATTACATTGTAAAGGTGGCACGCCGACAAAATAAGACAAAAGTGGAAAAAGTATTGTAATGGGCTTAATGCCGGTGGTAGATTCGTTGGGCTTTTTTAAATTCGAGATATATATTTAGTGGCCTCTCTTCGTTATCAAAAAAAAAACAAAAAACAAAAATAGAAGAATATCTACATTAAGTTGGAAAATTTGATTCTATAACCAAAAAAAAAAACTATATTTCACCAACTACCAATATCACCTTCTTTCTATTTTCTTCCTACAAAACTAATAATTTTTCCGGTATAATCATTCATCAAAACTAATACTTTCTTTGTTAATACACCCAACTAAACACAAATAGGCCTTGTCAAGACAATTTTTTTAAAAAATCATCAGTAATTTAACGATCACAGAGAATTAGCAATTATAAAGATTAATAGAACCTAAGTGATAATAAATTATTAATTTACTTAATTATATATTTTTGATAATTATAAAAATTAATTCTGAAAAAATAAACTTTTTTGTGGATTTATACTAAAATTATTATTTAATTTTAATATACTTAAATTAATTTAAACTGATTTAGACTAATTTAGATTAATTTAAATAAATTGTGACCAATTTAAAACAGTTACAACACTGGTATAAGCAAACCGGACTGTGTTAAAACAAATCCGACTAGAGTATTTGGGTTAGGCCCGATAAAGGCCCATAAACGTTAAACGTCAAGACGACGACGCGATCTAATCTGAACCAAACAGTTATCTCGAGTTGGTCGTTGTCAGGTGACTGTCCGAGCTAACTACAACGCGGTCTATTAGAGGTGAGCTCTGGTTATGACTTCGATGTTTATATCCACTTCGGCGCTGGTGCGTACATTGATATGTTTACAAGCATGAGAGCTGTGGGCAGTGCACTCCTTGTAGGGAAGGGATGGGTTGGCTTTGGATGATCATGGAGAGGATGAAAGTTGGGAATGCGAAGCTGGAAGAGATTGATATGCTTCAGGAGGTGACTAAGCATATCGAAGGACACACGATCTGTGCGTTGGGGGATGCGGCTGCGTGGCCTGTGCAAGGTTTGATAAGACATTTTAGGCCGGAGCTTGAGAGGAGGATTAGGGAACGTGCTGAAAGGGAGTTGCTACAGGCTGCTGCTTAGAAGGCTTTGTTAAGACAGGTTTGCATCTCTAGTTTCTTGTGTGCAAACTTAGTAGCAAAGATTTAGTTGATTTAGTAGTTCATAGTCTTATGCTTATTTTTTATTGCAGGGAATTTGCTATTATTCTCCATGGTATTGGGATATGTTAAGATCCCATAAATATGATTTGGCCATATATTCGGTTATGTAAAGTTTCCTATAAGGTCGGGATTGTATGAGTATATATGTGAGGGCTAGTTAACGCCATATGAATAAGAAAGAAGATTATCAAAACCTAATTTGTCATGGTATCAGAGCCAGGTACCTAGAAACACAAACTCTTGTTAGTTTTTCGATTCCGATCTTCACTAAATCTTCTTGCAATCGCAAGGGAGACGTAACAGACGATTGAAAACTCTGGTGCTCTGTTTTCACTCAACAAAACAGAGTAATGGCGCTCAAAACAAATAACAACCCGAAGTACAAGACTATAACTCCATATGATCTAAGTGCTAACGACAATCCGGGTGCAGTCATCTCTCACCCTCTGCTCAACGGTCTCAACTATGATGAGTGGGCTGTGAATCTACGTATGGCGCTTAGTTCCAGAAAGAAGTTTGGCTTCCTTGATGGAAGTCTCCCGAAACCAGCTGCTGACTCACCTTATCTTGAAGATTGGACTGCAAATAACCATCTCTTGGTAGGGTGGATCAAGCAAACTATTGATCCCAAGTTGAGATCTTCCATATCTACACGAGAGATAGCTAAAGATCTGTGGGACATAATCAAGAAGAGATTCTCTCTCAAAAGCGGAGCAAGACTACAGCAACTTCGAAACTCGCTTGCTACATGTAAGCAAAACGGATCGACTGTGGACGATTACTTCGGTCGTCTAACTAAGTTATGGGATGGTACTGCGGAGTGTACGAAGTCTAAAGTTTGCACATGTAACAAGTGTGAATGTGATCTGAATTCGGCACATGAGAAGGAGAGAGAGATATTGCGAGTACATGATTTCTTGTCAGGGTTAGATGACTCTGTTCATGGGGTGATCCGCTCACAGATATGTGCGATCACACCTCTACCGGACCTAGACAGCGTATATCAGACAGTGTCTCAGAATGAAACCTTGCGCTCGAACACTACAGCTGATAATCCGGTGATGAGCTTCACGGCTCAGACTGCCTCCAATCGGAGACCCGGGACAGTATACACAAGAGAGCTCTCGAAACCGAGCTCGAGTGACTCCTCTACGAATCGTGGAGGACAAGGAAGTCGGGACTGGTCCAAACAGTGCTCGATGTGTGGAAAAGCAGGACATGAAGCTGCTGCATGTTTTAAAGTGATTGGGTTTCCTGAATGGTGGGGTGAAAGGAACAAAAACCGGTCGGACTATCGTGCTCCTTCATCAGCTGGTCGGGGTCGTGGTGGTCTTTCCAGAGCTAATGCGGCACAAGTGAACACGGCTACTGCTGGTTCGACTAGTGAAATAACGGACCGTGATCGTCAGGGATTGATAGGACTTTCAGACGACCAGTGGGTTGCGATTCAAAAACTCATCAGTGCGGGACAATCCGCAACGAACTTGAGTGGTAAGAGTAATGATATATTTTGGATACTTGATACTGGAGCAACTCACCACATGACTGGCCGGTTAGACTTGCTCGAGGACATTCGGGACATTACGCCAGTGTCAGTTATGTTGCCTGCAGGAGCCGATGTCATGACCCTCAAACAGGGAACAGTTCGCTTGACATCTCAACTGTCATTACAGAATGTTTACTATGTCGATGGATTTCATACAAATTTGATTTCGCTTGGACAACTCGTGACAGATAATTATTTGGTCGGACAAGTGACTGATAAACTCATGGTTTTGCAGGACCGAGCAACGAGGATGCTGATTGGAGCGGGTGAACGAGAGGGAGAGGGGTTGTACCGGTTTCAAGGAGTAGAGATCGCGACTTCCCTACATACTGAAGTTTGCAAGGATTTGGTTTTGTGGCATAATCGGATGGGTCATCCGTCTCTTCAAGTAACAGAATGCATACCTGGAGTTCGGAGATCGTCTAGTAGTAGTAATAATGAGCTTTCTATTAAGAATTGTGATGTCTGTTTTCGATCTAAGCAAACTCTGCAGTGTTTTCCAGACAGTTTGAATAATGCAAAAGATAATTTTGATTTGATTCACTGTGATTTATGGGGTCCATATCGCACAACAGCTTTCTGTGGATCCAAATATTTTCTAACAATCGTAGATGATCATTCTCGAGCTGTATGGTTGTATCTTCTTGCTGATAAAGCAATGGCGCCACTGCAAATTCGAAACTTCATCAAAATGATCGAAAGACAGTTTTCTCAGAAGGTTAAAAGGATTCGAAGTGATAATGGGACTGAGTTTACATGTCTTACGCGATTTTTTCAGAAGCAAGGTATCATACATGAGACTTCCTGTGTTCATACTCCACAACAAAATGGACGAGTGGAACGCAAGCATAGACATATCTTGAATATCGCGAGAGCCTTACGGTTTCAGGCTAGTCTTCCGATAGAATATTGGGGGGAATGTGTACTAACGGCTGCTTATTTGATTAATCGCACTCCGTCTGCCTTGCTGAAAAATAAAACTCCGTTTGAGTTGTTGTTTGGTCATGCTCCAGGATTTAAGCATTTACGAGTCTTGGGATGCTTAGCGTATGCGCATAATTTGAATCATAAAGGTGATAAGTTTGCGACTCGCAGTCGGCGGTGTGTCTTCCTAGGATATCCCTATGGGAAAAAGGGATGGAAATTGTATGATTTAGAAAGCCATAGTGTCTTTGTCTCACGTGATGTCGTGTTTCAGGAAACCACATTCCCATTTGCGATCAGTGATGTAGCTCCTGTATCTAATGGAGAGTTAGGTGTTCCACCTACAGGAGAAGTTTTGGATAGCGATGATGAGGAGGAGACGCAAATTCAGAATAATATTGAGTCAGCCCCGAGTGCTGAGACTTCGCAAGCTCCGGTAACAAACTCTAGTGAACCTCTTGGTAGAGGACATCGACAAAAGTACACTTCTACAAGACTTAAGGACTATGTTGTTCAAACGGCTGCTACTTCACAACCCTCCTCTCTCTCTACAACGACACCCGCGCCTCAGCCATCCTCAGGTATGAAATATCCAATTTGTAACTTTGTTTCATGTGACCGTTTTTCACAGAAACATTTGGACTTTGTCGTGGCAATGTCGGCTAATATGGAACCGAGATCATTTGCTGAAGCTATGAAAGATGAACGATGGGGAGTTTCAGTTGATTGTGAAATTACATCTTTGGAAGGAGCAAATACTTGGCGACTAGAGCATCTACCTCCAGGAAAGAAAGCGCTTGGATGTAAATGGATCTTTACAATTAAGTACAAAGCTGATGGTTCAATAGAGAGATACAAGGCTCGTCTGGTGGTATTAGGAAATCATCAAGAAGAAGGGATTGATTACGAAGAAACATTTGCGCCAGTTGCGCGCATGACAACAGTGAGACTTTTTCTTGATATTGCGGCTAAAGAGAACCAAGAAGTTCATCAGATGGATGTTCACAATGCGTTTCTTCATGGGGATTTAAATGAAGAAGTGTATATGAAATTGCCACTAGGTTTCAGAGATAAAGGAGAAACTCGTGTTTGTCGATTACAAAAATAATTATATGGTCTTAAGCAAGCTCCTCGTTGTTGGTTTGCTAAGTTGTCACATGCTCTCCAAGCATATGGGTTTACGCAGTCACGGTCTGATCATTCTCTTTTCGTATACTCTAAGAAAGAGATTCGATTGCGCATATTGATTTATGTTGATGATTTGATTATAATTGGAACATCCCCTCAAGCGATCAAAGTTTTCAAGGATTATTTGGCTACTTGTTTTAAGATGAAAGATCTTGGACCAGTTAAGTATTTTTTGGGTATCGAAGTAGCACGAAGTAAGACTGGATTTTATCTTTGCCAGAGAAAATATGCGACAGATATTGTTAATGAAGTTGGTCTTCTTGGTTGTAAACCGGCTGGGTCTCCCATTGATCAAAACCATAAGCTTGCGAAGGCTGATGGAGCCTTGTTAGCTGATCCAGGAACCTATAGGCGTCTTGTGGGACGTCTCATCTATCTAGCTGCGACACGTCCTGATCTTACATACTCTATCCATGTTTTATCACAGTTTATGAATAAACCGAGAGAGGAACATTGGTTGGCTGCACTCAAGGTGGTTCGATATCTTAAAGGAACGTTGGGGCAAGGAATTTTGCTGCGAGCTGATTCACAAAAACATATCACTGGATGGTGTGACTCAGATTGGGGAGGATGTCCATTGTCGCGAAGGTCACTTACGGGATGGTTTGTGCAGTTTGGTGAATCGCCAATATCATGGAGAACACAGAAACAAGATTCAATTTCTCGGTCTTCCGCGGAAGCAGAGTACAGGGCCATGGCTGAGGTAACTGCAGAACTTCGGGGACTCAAAACTTTGTTACTTGATTTCGGAATTCGGCATGACGAGCCAATGACGATCAGGTGTGATAGTAAACCAGCTATCCATATAAGCAACAATCCAGTTTTTCATGAGAGAACCAAGCATGTGGAGTCGGATTGTCATTTTGTTCGCGATGATATTGTTCGAGGCATTGTCAAACCGTTTCATGTCTCTACGAAGGAGCAGCTCGCGGATATACTAACGAAGGCATTGGGACGAAAGGAGTTTGATGCTTTTCTTCTCAAGTTAGGCATTCAAAACTTGTATGCTCCAACTTGAGGGGGGGTATTGGGATATGTTAAGATCCCATAAATATGATTTGGCCATATATTCGGTTACGTAAAGTTTCCTATAAGGTCGGGATTGTATGAGTATATATGTGAGGGCTAGTTAACGCCATATGAATAAGAAAAAAGATTATCAAAACCTAATTTGTCACATGGAAATAAAAAATCTGAAGAACACTATTAGAGGTTTTGGAATGCAAAGCTACTTCAGAAGGAGAAGAAGGTAATGTATTCGTGTTAAATGTTTATGTAAAACTTGATTCAAGTTGTATCAGAAAGAGCTCTTACTCTTGTTTCTTCATTGTTTGCTTGTTTACTTATGACTACTATATGAGAGCACATTTTGGGAACAATCAAACAAAACCGTCTTCATGTTTGAAATAAAGGGGGATTAGACGTAATAGCTAGAATCTAAATCTAACGTGTAACTTTTACATTTCAAACCAGTAGTTACCCACCACCTAGAAAATTCGAGAAAGGGAAAGAGATATAAAATGGTAAGAGACCTGTGAATAGATGGGACAAGTAGGGAAGGGGACCGGTCTGATCGGATCTTTTTTTCTTGGGTGGATAAGACGTCAACATCTTCCCCTATCTTCTTTGTCCCCTTTTCAATTTCTTTCCTAATCTAATTACACCACCAGATCTCCAAAAGTTGAAAGAAAAAAAATTATATATGTCAAGTGAACTACATTCTTCAGTTGATAAAATCTAATATGTAATTTACATCATGCCATATTAACAATCTTCCAGTATTAAAATAACTGATATAATCTTGCCAAAAGATAATTACTTGGTATAATATAGATATCATTTGGTTAAGACAAAAACCATTATGAATTGCCGTTTAGTGGTCCAATTAAAACCCATTAAAGATTTACTTTGTTGGCCCATGTAAAAATTAAAAGAGCCCAAAATAATTTACATTAATTAATGCAAAAATACATATATAAAAGATTTGATTGGTGACAAGAATTACCATTAATTAAGTTTGAGTTAGGTTTATAATTCAAAAATGTTACCAATCATGCATTAAATTTAGTTTTTTTTTTTGATTTTAAGTTTGATTTAAGATGTGTTGTATTTGTGTTACAATTTTAAACCCTTTATAAATTTGCTAACTCAAATATAAACCTACATCAACCAAAATCCTATGTTTTAGAAGTTGAGTTACAAATTTGATTGATTTTTTTTTTGTTTTAAGAAAAATGAAAATCGTGAACAGGACCTTATACAAAATAATATATATTGAACAAATAAGATGCAAACGTAGATTTGGGAATATTGGTCGTGGGTGTAGGGGAGAGTGGGGGTAATATTTATTTGTTTTATTTTAAGATTTTATAAATTATTAATTTTAATGAATATATCTTTCATGATAGTCTATTTTATTCTAATAATTTTTTCAAATCTTCTATAGAATACTTAGAAAATAATATATACTGAAAATTCTTTTTCAAATTTTTATACTTATTTAAAATAAATTTTATTTTTCTTTTTATTTGTGTTAAAAAGAGCTTAATAAAAAAATTTATTTATCAATTTATATATTCAATTTTTTATTTAGAACTCATACTGCAACTTATACATCGAAAATATTACCAGTCATAAGTTTTAATAAATGATAAAGCAAAATTTACCACATAAACTTACAGTTTTTACCACATATTTTTTACTGCAAGTTACATCGAACTACAAATAATACTGCGATTTAACTCTAATACTATATGTCACCGGAGCCAAATTTAAAAGAGAGAAAACAAGGTAAATAAAAATTAAATAAAAGTATTTTATTTTCAGCATGAAAGATTGCATTAAGAATGTTCATAAAAAAGCTTCTCCAGATTTTAATTCTATGTATTGCAATATTTTATTATATTTTAAATTTGTATTTAGTTGTATTTTTATTTTATTACTTTATGTGTAATGTTACTTTGTATATAAAAATAATAGTTGTTATAAAAAAATTAATTAAAAGTAGAAAAACAGCAGAGCAGAGCAGTGAAAACTGTAGCTATCAATGGTGTTATAGTTATCATCACTGTTCCTTTAACAATGGCTTTTTGACCTCTCTCCTTCTCTCCTTCAACTTGTCGCAATCCCTAATCTTCTCTTTCATTTCAAAGTTTCAATCTTTTACACTTCTTCGTCGTGTGAACTCCTCCTCTCTCTCTCTCTCTCTCTCTCTCTCTCTTCGCTGCTTTGTTCTTAGTTCTCCAGTAGAGTACCGCAAAGGTATAATCTTGTAGAGTTTATCGCCCTTGTTTTTAGGGAATTTGATTCTGTAGATTTAGAGATTCCCTTTTCGATATAAAACCCTCCGAGATTCTCTCTCGCTGATTAGAGTTCTCTGTTGATAATCTGAGTAGTTGCTCGTTTGTGGAAACGCTAAAGGTCCAAACTTTGCAGAGATTCTGATTGGAATCTAGGATTTTAGAGAGGGGTTAGTGTTTATTCAATCGAATTTTTTGGTGGGTTTGATTGGAAAATGACTGTGGAGGAAGTTAGTGACTGGTCTGTGTGGAGTAGGGAAGATGATATAGCCTTTGAGAGAGCTCTTGCTAGTTATACAGATGAATCTGATGAAAAGTGGGAGAAGATTGCTGCTGATGTTCCTGGGAAAAGCGTTGAGCAGATTAAAGAACACTACGAGGTTTTAGTTGAGGATGTTAGTAGGATTGAATCAGGATGTGTGCCACTTCCTGCTTATAATTCTCCTCAAGGAGGATCTGGTGATGGTGATGATGAAGGAGGGAACACTAAGAAAGGAGGAAACAGTCATGTGGGCGAGTCTAAAGCAAAGTCAGATCAAGAACGGCGGAAGGGTATTGCCTGGACTGAGGATGAGCACAGGTGTGAATGTGATCTTTTGTTTATTTGAGGATGCTAATCTGTTTGCTGAACTAATAGTCTGTGTTTTGCAGGTTGTTTCTTCTTGGTTTGGATAAGTATGGTAAAGGTGATTGGCGCAGCATTTCTCGTAACTTTGTGGTGACAAGAACACCGACACAAGTCGCTAGCCACGCTCAAAAGTACTTCATTCGTCTGAACTCGATGAATAAAGAGAGGAGACGAACAAGCATTCATGACATCACTAGTGTTGGTGACGCTGATGTCTCAACTCCACAAGGACCTATCACTGGTCAGAACAACAACAACAATGGTTCTGCTGGTACTGTTGCTGGAGGAGGAAACAAACCAGCCAAGCAAGGTGTCTCACAACAATCAACACCGGGACCTTCTGTGTATGGAGCACCAAGCATAGGTCAACCAGTAGTTGGAACACCTGTGAACCTCCCAGCTCCACCTCACATGGCTTTTGCTGCTCCAGTCCCTGGCTCAGTGGTTCCTCAGATGCCGTACACCACAATGCCGAGGACACCAACGGCTCATAGGTAACGTCTGAGAAATACGTTTTAGGTGTAAGAAAGATGTGTAAAGGACATATTCAAGCTTTGTTCCTTTTGAGTGAATTTTTTTTTTCTTTTACTTTAGTTTTGTGGGGGATTTTTTCTAATAAGATATTAAGATCATGTGGTTTAGTTTTCAGTCTGTAGAAGCAAAAACAAATAAACTTTCTTTTTGTACTTGGAACACAATAAAAGCCTATGTGCCTAGATTTGAATCAAGATGCAAAGCTACTACATCTTCTTTATATGGTTTTAGCATCTTTGAAACTCTGTTGTGTAATGTTTCGGTTTGGTTCAACTGGAGATTGTATACTGTACGCTGCAAAGCTAGATCATAAAGGTCTACACAAAGAACAAAACATTGCAGAAATGTTACAGAGAGTGAACAGTTTTTACTCTTTGAATGATACTGCTGTGAAAATGTTACATGTACATGATCTTTTGAGGTAGTAGGAAGAGAACAAGCTTTATGATTAATCTGTTGAATCTATGGTCTGCCACTTGAATTTGGAGATGTCAAAGGAAACAAAGTAAGCAAGTCTGGCTCTGTATACCCTGGTTTAGACCTTGGTGATGGATGTAAGTAAAAGCGTCTTTCCTTAATAGCTCTCTCCTCTGGTTCTGCTTGGTCCCCTTCTATCAAGGACAAGTCAGAGAACAATGAAGAAGGGGTGGTAATACCAGATTTTGATGATGGTCTTGTGCCATTGGGCTTAAAGCTTAGAGGAGGTTTGACAATTTCAAGCTTTGGCCTCATACAAGGCCTTCTCTCGTGAAGCTTAGAAGTTGGCTTCTTTTGCGTGGCGGGTTTTATCAATGTTCCTTCTGGTACTTCTGCAGCATTGTTGTTCTCTGATGGACCTGTTAACCGCTGCACGATTTCTCTGAAAGTGTTGGTGTCAGTTTGAACAAATGTAGTAACCGGCTTGCAGGTTGTAAAGTTCTGACTTCCTTTGTTATTCATATGTTGTGACTAAACAGGCTTTGGTTTACACCCGTCTCCTTTTGGCCTCTGACCTGTGACAAAAGAAGAGGCAATTGTGTACTCAAACCTGAATTTGCTTTTGATTGTTGTATACTCAAAAATCTATATCAAAATGATGTTACTAATTGTAGAAATGAAAATGAAAATGGCTTTGTAATGTCTTAAACATTGCTTCTTTTGTCATCTTTATGGTGTTTAACTTGCTCATATGATGAGAGAACTTGTTCATCTATGAATCCCGACAAGAATCACAGGAAATGATTCTTAAAAAGGACCAAAGAGATACCCGAAGAGCAAGCTGAGGCAGCAAGTGAAGGCAAATGCACGTTTCTGAACCCAAATCAAGAAACTTAAAACAGAAGAAAACAACAAAGAGAGAGAGCGAGAGAGAGAGAACTAAAAGAAGGTATAAAGACTGTTGTTGTTTAATGGTCACAGCTCAGAACTTGTTCATGTACCAGAAAAGAGAAGAGGAATAACAGGAGAAGAATATAGAGGAAAGAGGAAAAGACTCTTTACCCCCTTTAGTGATAACCTTTTTTGGGTTTGTGTCACTTGTTAATTTGTTTGGTCAAACATAATGACACATTGTGAGGAGTTATATTTCTACCTTTTGCCGTGAAGGAATAGAGAAAGGAAGTTAAAGAAGGAAGAAAATGCATGCAGTTTCTGAAAGACGTCACGTCACAGCAAACTTTCTCCCCAACTATCTAAAACCAAACAACGGTTTTTTTGTTTTGTTTTAAATGGGATGTCTCTGTTTGAATGTGTGATGAGATACTTAACTATATTCTGCAAAAGGAATCAGTTCCTAAGTTTAACAGTCATTGACAACAAGATTCACTAATCACTATAGATATAGACAAGATTCTGCAGAATAATATGATTTGATAAAACAACAATCTGTTCATCTTATGGAGTCTTTAACTTTAAGGTCATAAAAATGCTACTATGGTTTTTCTTTTATTTGCAGTTTACTTAAATGGAGAACCAAAACCTATTGCAATCTTAAGACAAATAAAGATCAATGAATCTAGTCTTCACTCTCTTCAGGTACTTCCATTAGCTAAAAAAACTCCACGAAGAACATCGGTTAGCAAAACTGCAGAGCTCAAGCTCTGTCCTGTCATCCAAACCTTGAAGCCTTTGTAGAAGTAATCTGCGTCGTTCCAAGCTTTGAGTTCTGTGAGAGAGAAAGGTCCTTGTATATCACCCTGAGGATCTTTGTATAGCCAGCTTGCCTTCTCTCTATCATATGGTGTGCGCCTGTCCCTTTTCCTTTTCTTTTCAGATAGGCAAGCGGAGGAGGGAGGAGAGCTCAGAACCTGAACATGTTCAACTGTAGGGTCTAGAGTCTCTCCATCACCACAGTTCTCGTCTTCATCGCCATCGCTAAGCTCTATTATCTCTGATGGATTTGGCTGAGCTTGAGATCCGTTGTTATGATTTAATACTGGTATGCTTGACTGAAGCTGAGAAACTTCAGGCTCTTTAGTTGGCGTTTCTTCTTCTCCAGTGATGCCATTTGCTGTCTGCTCTACATCTCTATGAAGAGATTCATCACCTGTAATTGAGAAGATGCAAATCTTTAGAAGATCCTTACATCAATTCCTCTACCAAAACCAGCATAGCCATGGCAAGATGCAAACACACTGAAACAAGAACGCTACACATTGTTATGACGCACCTGCAGAAGCAGTCCATGTTGGCAAGTCCACAGCATGAGACGTGATTCCCGGAGTTGTGATAGTGTTTGACATCAGAAAACCATTACTACACTGCTGATCGTCTCCACCAAAGAGGTTGCGGACTTCTGGGGTTTCTTGGATGCTTGATATTGGAGATTCGCTCAATCGTTGTTCATTGTCACTCTTATGAGCCTCAGGGGACGCTTCAGGGTTTGGTACAAGTTCCTCTCCAATCACTTCTGGAAGTTCACGGAGTAGCCGGGACTGTTCTTCTGGAGTCTGAAGAAGCTCCCTCTTTTCCAGATACTCAGACAGCGTAACAACTCATGAAATCAAGAAAAACAATTCACAGACGTTTCAGATCTCACTATCCTAATGATATTAAGTCGTATAAAAGGATATTCTCTTCGCCATCCCTTCTCAGTGGCTTGAGCAATACGCTTTTGTAACGATGCCAGTTCTCTTCCAAGCCACTAATAAGTTCAGTCACCACAAGAGTTGAGTCAGTCAAAGAAATAGAACCACATGAGTATTTTTCAGCTAGAAACACAGTTAAAGCTTGATCAATGTCATCACTGAAGTCATGCTCAAGAGCTGAGGTAAACAGGCGATACAGAAATGAAGCAGGAGAGGAAGTTAGCATGCATACGTGTTTTGTCTGATCTTCATGTAAACTTCGAGCCTTTTCTTCCATCTCCACCTAGCCAAAAGTTCAAATGAATTTTGATTAAAAAGCCACAAAAAAAGAAGTCTTAAAACTCCATAAGCAGAAAAAGGTGAGCTAGTTGTTGGAATAGGTGACAAATAAGTGCTTATCTTTAATCCAGAGATAGAAAACAAACTTACAATTGTGGGCTGCTTAAGAGAACCGTTCTTTATTCTCTGATGCAAATCTTCACATTCCTCCTACAAAATATTTACATAAAAGCTAATGAATGATACACCATAAACTATAAGGCTAGAATAGACACTAGTCAAACAAATTTAATAATGAAAATAGAAACCCAGTGGCTGGCTGTCAAAGCACACAGGTACCTGATTTATCAATCAACTGGAAGCACAAAACTTGAGAAATGAACAAAATTTCTAAGTAAATTACCTTGGAGAAATCATCATCAGATAGCATAGAGATAGAAACGTCTTTTACACAATTAGTAACCTGAAGAAGAAAACCATCAGTCCCAGGCTCCTTCTTCACGCCTAGATAACAGACAAAAAAAACAAAACGTACAAAGAGAGCTCAGCTTTCTACTGCAGACCAGATATATAGACTTTCAGAAACATTACCTGTGACCTGAACAAGCTGATAAGGATTCTTCTGAAGATAATCATTAGGGTCAGACCTAATCCTCACAAAACTCCCCAACACTTTACCCTCAAAGGCCTCCTGAGACTTCTCGACCAGCTCCTGAACCAAACTCTTCCTCAAGTAGACCATCTTAACATTCTCACTCACCATCTTCGCAAAAATACCTCTAGGCTTCTTCTCAACAACCTTCCTTATCTTAACCACCTTCTCCGAACGACTCACAATCTGCGCCTCATCCTCGTACAGATAATCAAAATCCGCATCATCCTGATTCTCCTCGTAATGCTTCTCCAGTAGATCATAGACCTTGATCCTCAGTATCGTCTTAGCCCCGAAAAGCGACATCAGCCTATGGTCACACGCGACTTTCTTCTTGTTTGAGGAATCTATGAGACCGTTCTCAGCAATGTACCTTGAGATAGCCTCGCTAACCTCGAATCTAGAGATCTTGGTGGTTGTGTCTTTGCCTAGAGAGTGAAGAAACTCGATGAGTTGTCTTGAACCCCATCCTATGAACTCGAAACGCTTAGCTCTAGCTTTCCTTTTCCTTGAGCTAGTCAAGTGGCTAGTGCCCTCTTCAACCCAAGTCATGTCTCCCATTTTACACACCTCTCTTCTACCAAAACGTTCTCTCACTCAAAACTACTCTATTCGTCTAAAGTCTAAACCTTTACAAGGAGGGTGAAGCTGTAACTGATTCTTATTACCAGAAACTAAACTAAACTCGTGTCTTGCCGTAGAAATTATCACTTGACAAGTGTAGGAAAATTCAAATTGGAGAGAGAGAGAGAGAGAGAGGATAAGACCGCAACGGATCGCCGGAAAAGCACAAAAATTTCGGCGGGGGAAGACGATCGGCGAGAGCTCAGATTCTCCGGCGGCGACTTTTTTAATCCGAGAATCGCTACGACGCAAATCAATCCTCTCCCACTTTCTATTTGTGAAGCTAACAGAAAGTAGAAAGTAAGAATATAAGAAACAAAAATATAAAATATTTATCTTTAACTAAATAAGCGACAAAATTATTTTATAATTATTTTTTAATATGTGCAGGTGATTTCGAAATGCAAAACACACTCAGTATAGAGTGGAAAATAGTTGTATATATTTATTTTTGAAAAAATATTTTTCCATTGTTATCAATTTAAAAAATTTATATAAAACTGTATAAGGGATGAAATAAGGAAAATACAAATATTAAAAGAGAAAAGGGACAAATCAAGAAAGTAAATATTGAGAAAGTGAGTGATAACTTTTACTTTTCCACTAATCTTAAATATACACAAGAATATTATTTAGATGATTTTGTTTAAGCTTGCAGATGATATACATTTTAATTTATACACCAATGATAAGCTTGCTGGTGTTTAAATATTTATGAGAAACTATTTAGTGGCTCCATAATAATTAAGATTGAACTTGTTTATATAGTTTTGAACAAATCAATATTTTAAAATTTTCAAACAAAAAGGCTTTAAGATTAATCTTCAGTAACTTAAGATTTATCTTCATGCAACAGCAATATACTCCTCTGCATTCACTTTTTCTTGTGTCTTCTTCTGCTTCTTCAACTCCTTTGTCTTGCTCTGAAACCAAAACCATAGATAATCAACAACAAACAAACAACTAACTCAGTGCCAATTCTCCTCGATGTAACCATTTGAACAGAGCCACAAGATTTAAAGACTTCATTACCTTTAAGGATTGTGTTAACTCGGTTATATCTTTCTTGCTCTCCTCAGATTTGTTTAAGTTGTTGTTCTGAGTAGGTTCCTGCAATTCAAAGTACAATGAGTAGTGTTAGAAAACTTCTAGTAGAGAAAGAGAGAGAGACTCGGTTTTGATATTGTGACAACAAAAAGGCAAGAAGAGAGAGACCTCAGGTGGGAGGAACGAGGCATCTCTCTTTCTTTTCTTCTCTGCACTCTTCTCCGACTGTTTCTCTTGCTTCTCCTGCCACTTCTTATCTGCCTTCTTTTGGTCATTCATGAAGTATTCCCCAGACTCCAACTGCTTATCAACCTGGAAAAAATCATACAACAAGGTCAACGGATTTGCAGGAAAAAAAGAATAATCAAAAGCTGAAACTAGAAGCAAGTTTTCTTGCCTTGCTAGGCGTCTGTTCAGGAGGTAATGTTGTATATGGCTTCTTCTCCTTGCTTTTGGGCTTGATTTGCTGAACATTCTTCCTGAGGAATCAAATTTGAAATAGATAGATGAGTTACTGAGAATGTCACCCGATTCAATAGCCATAAATTAGAAAGAAAGAAGGCCCGTACTTCCTGAAAGTAGGAAGAAACCTAGCCCAGCTTTCAGTTGCAAGCGCTGGATCCTTTGCCAGTTCCTTTCTCATCATGAGATTCTGCATAACCAAGTGCGGAAGCATATAAACCAATTAGACATAGGCTCGAAACACAAAGAACCACCAGTAACAGAGAAATACTTCATACACACCTTTATCTGATATACCGGATGAATCTCATTACGTAGGCACTCTTCCACAACTCTTCGAACTTGTTTTAGACCTTTAAAAGAACCCATTGCGGCTACAGTACTTCCCTGTTAGACGCAGATAAACCCCAAGGAATCAAGAAGATATGTGAGACATTTGCAAAAGATTCACACACAATTACCTGAATTAGAATGTAACAGTCTAATAATATTTCCATCGCCTGCAAGAAACCAAAATCATTAAAAGCCCCAAAGCAAAAAAGCAGAAGTTTGCATAAGTATACAATAGTATCACACTACTAGCATCACTATGACTATAAATGACCATCTCTAAAGATTAATCATAGGACTTAAAACCAGATAGACAACAAACCTTCAAGGTAGAAGAATTAGGACCCAGAAGCCGCTGCCTTCTTTTGACAAATCTTGCCTGAAAAGATAGTCTATATTAAGAACTCGTTGACAATGCATGACAGATACTTACTGAAACTAAACTTATTCACCACGTTATCAACTACTCTATGCCTATACTAGAAGTAGTGGCCAGAGTAAAAAGGTGGTACTGATTGTCCTTAGATACATCAAAATGAAAGCTTAACTATGAATGACTTAGTACCTTGTTCCGAACCAAGTTCCCAATCTTGATGATATCACATTGCACTTCATCTTCGAGAATCTTTATTGCCTGTAATCATTGAAGAACCATAAAACTCAAATATCAGAAAGTTAAAGACTTTCAATTAGTCCCTAAACAGAGTCAAGTTACATCCTTTTCACCACCAAGATGAAGTGTGGCACAAGTAAAAATACCTGAGGAGCAGGAACACTTCTGGAAAGAAGCTTAATCAAATCCCTAGCTTTAACAACGATATAAGGATCTCTCGTCTTCCTCGTCGTCGAAACAGTCATAGACCCTTCAACCTACCAATCCCAATCACCAGATTTAAAACCCTAAACCCTAGAAAAACCCCCAAATCAACGTTTAACTAATTAATTCACCAGGTTGAGTTTGCAAGCGACGCCGTATTGCTTGAGAGCTGATTCGATCCTGGGCCAAGAGTCCTGAAGATACTTCTCTCTGTACTTAGGAAACAGCGTGGAGAAGGTGCTGACTTCGAGCATGCCGGTGGGGTTCCACGCCGGATCGAACTTCTCGATTGTCCATCGGTCGATGTTTGGGTCGTCGTCCCACGGCTTCGGCTTGTCGTGATTGCCTCTGTACCTGACTTTTTTATCTAGATTCTGGTTATCGTGATTGAGCTTCTCCTCCACCTCCGCCATTGAATTGGAACACTCTTAGAGACGGCGGGCGAAGGTTTGGTTTATATTAGGTTTAGGGTTTATCACCTCTTTAAATCCTTGGAAGACAAAATGAATTAAATTGATCCGATGTTAAACCGGACCAAACTAAACCGGAGTGGTTGAATCGAAACTGGTCGTTGGGAGAGATCTCGATTTGCTAGATGAAATAAGGGTGGGTGTTCAGATATCTATTTGGTTCAGTTCAGTTTATTCGAATTAATGATTTTTGAAGTTAAAAAAATTAGTACCTTTCGGATATTTATTAATTCGGTTCAGTTCAAATATTTGCAAGTTCGATTCATATTCAGTTAAAGTTCGAATAACCCATCTAAATTATTTAAAAGATTTTAAAATTCATGTATTTTAATTTTCTAATATCTAAAAATATAAATAATATATTACATATAAATTTGAATAATATCTGCCAAAACAGCCAAACGTAACATAAAATTGGTTTGAGTTGCATATTTTGATATATAATCAATAGACATTTCAATGTATTTTTGGTGTTTTTGCATTTGTTTAGCTATTTTAACATTTACTTTTGACTATTTATATATATTTTTCTATTTTTAGATATTTATATATATTAAATTTAAAAATAATTAATATATTGACGTATGTAAATCTATTTTAGATACATACTTTGGTTCGGGTCAGATTCGGTTATTATTCTTAAGATATTTCGAACACGTTCGAATATTTAACCAATTTTGGTTCGGACTTGGTACTACTTTTTCGAACCGAATTCGGTTCGGTTCTTCGGATTCGAGTATTTTAGCCAGCTCTAATAAATTAATCTGATGTTTAACCGGACAAAATTAAATCGAACCAACATAAACCGGAGTAGTTGAATCGAAACTGGTTATTGGCGGAGATCTCGAAGTTGCTAGATGAACTAGAGTCTCTACCTTCTTCTCCATTTCGCCCACAATCTCTGAAACAAAAATGATTCATCACTGCTCCATAACGAAACCTGCTTTCTCAGTCTCGATCTCGACCCGCAAGCAACTTCGTTCCACCAGCTTCTTCAATTTCGGCATCCGATGCGGATCCGGGGATGTATCGTCGCCGTCGTCGAAGCGGACCAATGCGGTGTCGTTGTCGTCGGAGAAGGATGATTCGTCATTGAAGAAGAATCTGATGGAGTCTGGAGTGAGAAAGAGCGAATCTTACCCAGGAGGGATGCCAAAGATGGGACCTTTCACGGGGAGAGATCCGAATGTGAAGAAGCCTGAGTGGTTGAGACAGAAGGCGCCACAGGGGGAGAGGTTTCAGGAGGTGAAGGAGTCGTTGACTCGTCTCAAGCTCAACACTGTTTGTGAGGAAGCTCAGTGTCCTAATATAGGCGAGGTGTGTTGAAAAGAAAAAAAAAAGTTAGTTTTTTTTTTATCATTGTTTAGGATTGTGAAAGTAGATAGCTTTTGGATGTGCAGTGTTGGAATGGAGGTGGGGATGGTATAGCAACTGCGACGATCATGGTTCTTGGTGATACTTGTACACGTGGCTGTAGGTTTTGTGCGGTTAAAACGAGTAGAAACCCTGCTCCTCCTGATCCAATGGAACCGGAGAACACTGCCAAGGCCATTACCAGCTGGGGGTAGGTGTATTTTATTTGATTTTTCTAATCTTAGCAATGTTCTTACGTTCTTATTTTAGCTTCTTTCGTGTTCTTTGGGAAGATCTTTATGAAATTTGACACGTGATAATATTTCTCCTAGTTTTGAGGAGAATCTTAGTCTCATGGACAATACTTCACATAGCTTTATCGTTAATTTTGGTAGAATAAATGAAGAGGGTGATATGATCACATTAGCTAATGACCTGTTAGTGAGAAACTGATGATGAGAAAGCTGTTACGTGAGGGAAAGAAGAAAAGTATAAATAGAGATGATTCTAATTGAGAGAGAGTTAGTTAGTTGGTTGGTGTCACTTGTGGCTTGGCTTGCTTCTCTCTGAGAGCAAGATAGCTTTCTCTTGTAAGGCCTCTGTTCTTGATAAGAAAGTGACATTGTTCTTATCAGAGGGGTGAAAATTAGAAAATGGTGTTGTAGTCTTTTTTTTTTTGCGTAGTGATTATGGTTATTGAAGCCTTATATATTTCTAGGAATCAGTGTAGTATGATATGCTTTCTTGGCTTTTTCTTTGTTTGCAGTGTAGACTACATAGTTATCACCAGCGTAGACCGTGACGATTTACCTGATGGTGGAAGTGGACATTTTGCACAGACTGTTAAAGCTATGAAGGTCAGTCTAATTTTTTATGCATTATAGGAAAAGAGAGCTCTGTCCCATGATCTCTTAAGAATAATGTTTTTGCCCATTTCTTGCAAGAGTGTTTCTGAGTGAAATTTTTGTTCTCATTTCTGTAGAGACTTAAAGCGGATATAATGATAGAGTGCTTAACTTCTGATTTCCGTGGAGACTTGGAGGCTGTTGACTCTCTTGTTCACTCGGGATTGGACGTCTTTGCTCACAATATAGAGACTGTGAAAAGGCTCCAGCGACTTGTGAGGGATCCCAGGGCTGAGTGAGTGTCGTTTTCTCGTTCTTCATACTTTTGTTACATATATGCTTTGCACAATTGGTTATGCCATAAATGTGGAGAATGCAGTTATGAGCAGAGCATGTCGGTTTTGAAACACGCAAAAATCAGCAAGCCTGGAATGATCACAAAGACTTCCATAATGCTCGGTCTTGGAGAAACAGACGAAGAGTTGAAAGTAGCAATGGCTGATCTAAGAGCGATAGATGTTGACATCCTAACACTTGGTCAGTATCTACAGGTAAAAAAGTCTTACATAGCATTTCAGACATTTCCAACACAGAAAGATCCCAAGAAACATCAGACGACCTTTTCTTTGTTGTACAATGCAGCCAACTCCACTGCATTTGACAGTGAAAGAATATGTGACGCCTGAGAAGTTTGATTTCTGGAAAACATACGGAGAATCAATCGGATTTCGCTATGTAGCAAGTGGACCACTGGTAAAAAACCACACGAACAAGCTCTTACTTTGAATATCTCAAAGTCAAAATAGCTGAGACGCTCTCTGATTGAATGATTTGGATTAAATTTTATATACTTGTGCAGGTGAGATCTTCATACAGAGCAGGAGAGCTTTTTGTCAAGACAATGGTGAAAGAAAGCTACGCTAAATCCATGTCTTAGTTGGCTATTAATCTATTATAAAGCCGAGGATACTCAACACAAAGCCTATGTAGTTGACTTCATTCAGATGACTCTTATGCTGCAAATCTTTGTTGTAGTTTAAGACACAAGCTGAATGAAAAGGAACAACTTCTTGTTTCACAGATAATCAACTATGGGATGAACCAAAATCGATTTTTGATTTCACTCTATAAATGGGTTTAGTAGTAAGGCTTATTCTTCACAATCTCATGAGAGGCATGAGTGTGAATCTTTTAAGCAATTGGTTCTTGTAATGATTCTGTGTGTCTTTTTAGGTCATTCTGGATATTTGATAATATGATTATATGATGTGGGGGGATTAAAGAACCAGCAAGAGGTTCAGTTCGGTTAAGCTTCGGTTTACGATTCATCATATAGAGGAAACTGTTACATACGGTCTCGATTTCGATTTTGGATTAGTTTGGTTTAATATTTTAACGGTTTTTTCAGTTATAAGTTATGGTCCGCTTGTCGCGGTTCTCGGTTTAATTTTGATTGATTAAGTCATGATAAACCGGACTGAACCGGTGGATGTGTCTGAAAATGGTCAACTTGAGCTACACTCAGAAACGCGAACACATCGAAGAAGGAAGCAGAAATGTACAAAACTCATCTCTTATCCCTCTCCTCATGCACACTTAATCTAAACCTTCCTCTCTCTCCCTTCCTTGTCTCTCAGAGACAACCACTGTCTCTCCACAAGCGCAATCTTCCCTCTCTGTTCTCTGTTTCCGCTACTTCCGACAACATTTCTGCTGACAAGAAAGGGTCTGGAACGACGGCGAGAGGAAGGAGATTACTCAAAGTTAGAGAAGAGAAGAGAAAACGCGACTACGACCGTCTCCACGATTACCCATCTTGGGCAAAGTACACTTACCTTTTGCACACCAAGTGTTTGTGTTATTGCCTGTGTTAAGATAAAGAGTGAAAGTATTCACCTTTTAAAATGCAGGGTGCTGGAGAGTGCTTGTAAAGATGATGAAGAGCTTCGAGCTGTTCTTGGTGATAGTATAGGCAACCCTGAGCTCATGAGAAAGAAGGTTGTTGATGGGTTTCTTTCTCCTTTTACAACGCTTTGTGTCTTTGTTTTCTATCGAATGTGAAGTTGGAAAACATGTTTGTTCAGGTTGAAGAAAGGGTAAGGAAGAAGGGAAAAGACTTTCAGAAGCAGAAGAGTGGCTCTGTGCTTTCTTTCAAAGTCAGCTTCAGAGAGTGAGTATCTCTTTTTTTTTTTTTTCCATTGCCTCAGAATATGGTACCAATGTTCTTGTATTGATATCTGCAGTTTCAATCCTGTTGACTCCTTCATATGGTTTGAGCTCTATGGACCGCCTGCAGATCGAGATGTTGATCTTATTGGAAGTGTAAGAACTAGTTCTTCCTATTGCAAAACGCACTCTGGTAGCTCAATGCTTCTCTTATTGGCTATAATAGTGAAAATTGAGTTTGTTAACAGGTTATACAGGCGTGGTATGTTATGGGACGATTGGGCGCTTTCAATACATCTAATTTGCAGGTTTGTTCATCATCCGCTCTGTTTCTTCTGTTACTTCTATATGTATTGCTGGTCACAGTTTCGTCTTGATGATATATAGACTATGATTGCAGCTAGCAAACTCATCAATGGAATATGATCCTCTCTACGACGCAGAGAAGGGCTTCAAAGTGATGCCTTCATCCTTCCATGACATCAGCGACGTTGAATTTCAGGACAACTGGGGTCGTGTGTGGTAATAAAAGCTTTTCAGACAGATCCGTTCTTTTCCAAAGAATCTCCTTATCATCTGTGTACTTAGAATAGAGTTTAACTGGCAGGGTTGATCTTGGTACCTCTGATATTTTCGCCCTTGATGTGCTTCTCAACTCTTTGACAGTTGTGAGTTCAGAGTAAGTAACACGAGAACTTGTTTCTTCTTATCCTATTTGATAAGATTGCTTATGTTTGCAGATAGCTTTAATTATTGTTTAATATGAAAATTTCAGGTACTTGGGTATTCAACAAGTAGTATTTGGTGGGAAACGAATGGGAGACTGGGAAGAGGGAATGACAAATCCGGATTTTGGTTACAAGTACTTCAAGATCTGATGTATCTTCTGAAAACAGTTTTGTTATATATAGTCTTTTCTTTTGTGCTCTTGAGAACATAACTAAACAATGTTAATGAAAGGATTAAGCTTAGATCAATACAACAGCCTAAATGAAAAGAATGCAATCGGATAATTCAATGTCCAGTCTTGTGTGATTAAACTCACAGATTAATAACAGGTAACTAAATGTCATGATTATTTAAAAAGATAATATACATCGGTCCAACATCTTTTTTTTGTTTACTCTCTCTCTAGAACGTTGATGAGAATGATGCTTGCTTAATGAATGCAATCGTTGAAAAATGAGAGTGATTTTATAGAATAGGAGAGTCAGAAAGAGAGATGAGAGGAACGCGAAGAAGGTGGGTCGGAGAGTTGATTCATGATATCACAGTGGATTCTCTCTTTTTGTGAGGGAGGTTTCTTGTGATCAGGTTTTATTTTCTGGGAATTGAAATAATCTTTTTACCAAACTAAGCACTAATGTAAAAAAAAAAGGTGAAATCAAGCTCATATTGAATTAACCCCTTTTGATTATATAACATTTTTTATATTAGATTCAATTCATAAGCAAGATTTATTTTGAAATCAAGCTTCAGCTCAAAGCTGCTTTGATTTTGTTTGACGATAGGTTTGGTTAAGTCAAGCATATGGTCATTTATTCAGCTGTTTGTTGACTAACTATCATTTGATTATTTTGCTAATGAATTTTAATGTAACCAATATGATTTAATGCTTCGGTCGACTAGTTTTGTTTTGGATTGATGGAACAAGTCTTTTTTTTTGGATCAAATGATGGAATGAGTCTTTTTTTTTAATTTGGACTGATGGATGAGTCTATTAACGAGTTTTAGTACTAAAATATGCTGGTGACTATAGTTGCATATTATGTTGTTATGCTTACAAATCCCATTTGACTATGCTTTGCTGTTTTGATTTAGTTTTTGATTGAATGAATCTACAACCATGTATAGTCACCGGTTGAATGAAGGAACTCATTCTGATGATCACTTTCCAAGTTTATCTTACCATTTCTCTGATTTAGTATTTAGGATGTTAGGTTAGGATAAGAGTTTAGGTTTTGAAGCAATTAAGTCATTTTATCTTTTAATTAATGTTAATTTAGTCATTTTCTTCTTGTGCACTAGTTTTGTCATAGTATTTTTTGTGTCATTTTAACCATTTGTCCAAATACATAAGGTAGTTGTTAAAAAAATTTGAAATTTTTTTGATTATTTAACCGTCTAGTGCTTAAGCGAATCCAAACGGTGACTACACAAATCTGTGCGTATGCTCTGAATTGGATACTGACCCATGGTTTTGTAGAGTGAACTATTGCTTGTTTTTGTGCTTATGAATTTGAACAAATTCAGTAAGATTATGATTCCCTCGCCTGGTTTTGTGTTGGATCGATGAAATGAGTTTGTAAACAAGTTCTTAGAATTAAAAAGCTACCGAATGATGGATTATTATGAATATTTGCTGCTTAGATTCTTGTTTAAGTTTTAGATTAGCTTCATAGAGTGAGTGATTGTGTTCATCGAAAAGAAAAACGGTTCGATAATCTGGTTTTGTGTTAGATTGACTGAACCTGCTACAAAAACCTGTAGAATGAGTCTCGAAACAGAGTTTTTGGTACTAAATTCATGTAGTTTCAAGGCAAATTCTAAATATTTATGTTTTTTATGCTTTGATGCTCTGATATAGTGTTTGGTGGTAAGAAGAAGTGCGTGAAACCAAGTATGACACTAGCATCACAGTACCACGCCTCCTTGAGATTGGTTAAGCCTTGTCTATAAAGTGTACAATCTTGCAATATTTAATTGTTAATTTGTGTATATGAAGGTCGTAAGTCACCTTGGTCAAAGCTAAGGCCTAGTGCTCAAACGGCTCCAATTCCAAACGGTGGCTCAAAAAATCCCTTTGTAAGCCTTGAATCTCATGATGCTGCCACATGGAGCAAAAAAGATAAGATTACATATGATTATTGGATCAATTTTGAGAGCACTCTCCACAAGCTCAATCCCGAAGAAGAAGCTTACTTTGTAAGTGATATGCTTTCTAGTGTTTGAGTTTTAATTATTTCTAATTGCTAACTCCATTTGATCTCACGACAAGGGGATAAAAAAAACTCTTAATCCACAATAATGTTTTACTTCTTGTAAAACAACTTTATCTACTACTCAATTTGTTTGTTTGTTTGTTTGATTGTTAATACAATGAGAATTTGTGATTCCTATTGGTAAGTGGTTGTTTAGTGTGTAACAGTTATTTGAGGTATGGTTGCTCATGGCTTGGAGCATTTGAATCATTTGCATGCAGACACAATATAATCCAACCTGTGATGTCAAACAAATAACTAGTGACATTGTTATTAAAGCATAATAAATACGAATCTTTGCGTCACAAGAAGATAAAAAGGTAAACACATAAAAGCAAAAGGGTCCGATAGAAACGAGTTTAAGGTTAAAATTGTAAAGGAAAACACACAGAATAAATTAAAGGGTTGCAACAATTAGGCAATGTAGATGTGAATCTTGAGGGCGAGGAGGAAGACGCAGACAAGGGAGAAGTAGAGAAGGGAATGGACCATAACAGAGACAGCACTTGTCTGAAAATTACCAAACTCAACGTATCTTTGTCGTCCAGGCAACTGAAACAGAAGTCCTGGCGTGAGCATCACGAAGAGTATCACCGTCACTAGTATCGGTCCCCAGTCCGACATTTTCTTCTTCTTTTTCTCTGTTGAATGTTGATGATGATTGCTTGAACGAATACGATATCGTGGAGAAATGAGAGAGCTGTTTTATAATATAGAAGAGAAAGAGAGGAATGTGAAGAAGGTGGGTCGGAGAGTTCATTCATGAAGCTACAGTGGATTCTCTCCTTTTTGTGAGGGGGTTTCTTGTGAATCAGGTTTCGTTTTTTTGGGGAATTGTAATGTTCTCTTTACCAAACTAAGCACCTTCAAAAAAAAAAACTAAGTACCTCTATGTAAAAGGTGAAAATACATAAGCTAGAGAGGATGTTCAAAGTATCTGAAATATTTTGAAAGCATGCAAATAAGACTACCGCAAAACCTAGTCTATTATAATACATTTTTTTATAAATGTTTCACCAGTATTTAGATAAATTTATTTACTAGTGATTACAACAATAGTATGATTTTTTTTGCTCATATATACACTCATTATCGAATTTGAAACTGATCAGTAATCATACACAACGGGATACTAGCTAATACATATAGCATGTAGATAATCTAATTTATTTACTCCAAATCTCCAAGAGAAATATTATATTGTCTTAGGATATTTGATTCTCTTATTTGGCCATGCTTTAGCTTACGTAGCAATAACAACAAAGATGATAATGTAGAATGGAACTCAAAACAAGAAGACAGGCTAGTTATTTGGACTTTTATCATCACAGACTGATGAATCAATAAGATTGAAAACCCTTTATTTAAATTAAAATTTATAAGGAGAATAGAAAATGCGATTTTGATATGCTAACAAAAAACATGATGTAATAGTTTGAAAATATATTCAATTTTAAAGTAGTGGTCGGTAATAGTTTCCAATCAGATGTCGCTAAGAAGTATTTGAATATACATATAAACAACAAACAACAAAAAGACAAGTATTATTAGAAGAAAACAGAAACATGTGTGTTGAATTTCGACTTTGCTTCCACTAAAAGTCAGTGTTATTTATCTCATCGGCTACAAGTCCAAGTAACTTGAGCTTCATTTTTCTAATAAATGAATTTGCTGTCATAACTTTTGAAATTTCTTATATAAAATTTCTTATAAGATTAGAAGTATAAAGTCCTTATGTGTCTTTGTGGACGTTATATTTATTTTAAAAGTAATATTTAAAAGTGATGTAATTATTAACTTATGAGAAATGTATGAATTGTATTATTGATATAATGAGAGTTACATAGCTTTATATAGTATAGAGCTATATGAATCAAAATAACAAATGAGAGGATCATATGACCATTAAGGAGAATATATGATGGAGTGATTATTGTGATTGAGTATAAATCATATGAGTCAACTCTAGCTAAAGAGTTCGAGGGGCAAAAAGGGAATAAGAAGAAGTTATAGAACACTCTTGAGTCGTGTGAGCTTCTACTATAAAAGCAGTGTTTGTGGACAATCCTTCTCGTAGAGATGGGGAGAAGAGAGAGAAGTGAGATGGTGAATATGTCAATACTTATGATGATGATGTCATCAACGTTGATGACGACGGTCTACTCTTCTAGACCAGTCCAAAGAGCCAGTGACGACTCTGAGATCTTAAGAAGACATTTGCTCGCTAATGGCCTCGGCGTCACTCCTCCCATGGGGTATGTGCCCCTCTCTCGCTCTATGTGGAACATGTCTCTGTTGTGTTCTTGAAGATGTCTGAAAGAAGTTTTGGCTATAATGAATTTGTAGGTGGAACAGCTGGAATCATTTCAACTGTAACATAAATGAAACAGTCATCAAAGAAACTGGTGAGCTTTTTCAATTTTTATTTGCATATGTTAGTCTTATCTGTCTTCTGAACAAATCGTTAATCATATGTTTGTAACAGCTGATGCTTTGGTCACCACTGGCCTCTCTAGGCTTGGTTACAACTATGTTAACATCGGTAATAACTCTATATACATTCATTTTATAATAACTCTCAAGTTGTTTGATTAATGTTTGGTTTGTTTCCTCAGATGATTGCTGGGCTGAACTTTCTCGTGACAAAAAGGTATTATCATCAGCTCTTTGTCCTCTCTTGTTACTGAACTTTGCTAGACTTTTTAATCTTGTTAAACTCTGTGGTTCCAGGGAAAACTGGTGCCGAAGAAGTCAACCTTCCCTTCTGGTATCAAAGCACTTGCGGATTATGTTCACAGCAAGGGCCTTAAGCTTGGGATCTACTCTGATGCAGGGTACACTCTGAGCCAAGTCCAATGAAACATTGGCCTTAGCCCCTAAAAAATTTTAGTAGTTTTTTTTATATAAGCATAGACTTTAAAATTATGGAATAAAAATTATAAAAATTCTTAAGAAATGTTTATAGTCTCCTGGTCCTGCATTGGACTCATATATATTTTTGGTTTACAGGTATTTGACATGCAGCAAAACCATGCCTGGCTCTCTAGGCTATGAGGAGAAAGATGCCAAGACATTTGCAGAATGGGTGCGTTTGTGTGTATTTTCTAACATTTTCTTCATAAAGTGAAAAAGAATGAGACAGTAAGTATAGTAACAATGCCTTGGTTTGAGCTTCAGGGAATAGATTACTTGAAGTATGACAACTGCAACACCGATGGTACGAGACCAACGGTCAGGTATCCAGTTATGACACGCGCTCTGATGAAATCTGGACGTCCCATCTTCCACTCCTTGTGTGAATGGTATACATCATGTTCCCTTTCACAAAGAAACATTGTGTTATGTTTCCATGGAAGAAGTAAGACTTTTGAATTGGTTTGTTATCAGGGGGGACATGCATCCAGCTCTGTGGGGAGCTCCACTAGGCAACAGTTGGAGAACTACTAATGACATCAATGATAGTTGGCTTAGGTAAGAAGAATAAAAAAATAAAAATTATGATAGGAAACTCCTGATCTTTACAAATGTTTTTGGACTTGTACAGTATGATATCAATTGCGGACATGAATGAAATCTACGCTGAGCATGCAAGGCCTGGTGGCTGGAACGGTAGTGTAATGAATGATTATGTTTTATTTTTTACAGATTTTGTGAAGGGTTTATGATGAGTTGTTGGTGACTTTGTTGTTGGTTTGCAGATCCGGATATGCTTGAAGTTGGAAATGGAGGGATGACCAAAGACGAGTACATAGTCCATTTCAGCATATGGGCTATCTCTAAGGCTCCTCTTCTACTTGGGTGTGACATAAGAAACATGACCAAAGAGACTATGGAGATTGTGGCAAACAAGGAGGTCATTGCTTTAAACCAAGGTACTTATTCACTGATCAGTCATCATTATGATGTTTGAGTATATATATGAAAGACAAATAAAATGTTTTATTGTAGACCCACATGGTGTTCAGGCCAAGAAAGCTAGAATGGAAGGTGATATCCAGGTTTGGGCAGGACCATTGTCAGGTTACAGAGTAGCTTTGCTTTTGTTGAACCGTGGACCAAAACGATCTGACATTACTGCTTTTTGGGATGATATTGAGATCCCTCCAAATAGCATTGTTGAAGCCAGAGATCTATGGGAGGTAATATACATACATACTTACATAAATTAAACACCATAACTTAAAATAAAAATCAAACGTTTTTGTGTTCTGATGAATGTGTTTTTGTTGTGATATGAGAACAGCACAAGACACTCAAGCAAAAGTTTGTAGGGAACTTGACGGCAACGGTTGATTCTCATGCGTGCAAGTTGTATGTTCTCAAACCTATTGCCTGATGTAATATCCGATTGTTCTGTTTTAAAACAATAACGGTTCGTATTAATAAAGTGTTCTACGTTATGCTTAAATTTTGAAACAAATATATGAGTATGTATGATGATGAACTCTTTGCTTTTTATTTTGTTTGGCGTAAGACACAAGTCATATTAAGTGTGTGTTGGTCCACTTGTGGGGAGCGAGACTCTCAGTCATTTCAATGACTTGAGACTTTACCTTAAAGTATACTCTTTCTACCTGTGTGGCTTTATACATGTTGATTTATACATATGCTCTTATTAAATTAAATCATGTTTTAGTGATTTCAATTTATAGATCAAAAGAGACCAAGATCACTATTTATTTGTTATTTTTGGGCATTGGGATTATCTATTTGGGGGTTGACAACTTTTAACCTAAATAGGAACAGGTTGTGAGATTTATTTACAGTAGTTGAAGTCTGGAAAAATATGTAAAGGATTTGTATATATGTCACATTCTGTTATATAAATATATAGGGTTTGATAAATCATTGATGAGATCAAATATCATATTCAGAAAGCACGCCCAGTTATTCAAGTCCACCCACTAAAATAATGGCCACAGACAATGACATGTTGAACCATAGTTTGGGGCTCACAAGTGCAACATCACACTTCAAGTCGTCCTACTGGTGCAATGTTGACAAATTTGTAATATCTTCTCTATTAAAAGAGAAGTACCATTTTTATCTACTATAAAAAAGTCATACTAGCCTTAGTAGGTCCATTTCATTAATTACATTTATTTAATTATTTATATTAATCTATTAAATATATAAAGATATTAATAATAAATCAATTTTAACTGTAAACTTAAATTTTATTTTTAGTTACAACAAACTGAGAAAAAATCTAACAAAATATTTTATTTAAATTAGTACCATTGATTAATTTCATAATTAATAATATATACTATTATACATTAATTTAAATAATATTTTATTATAAAAAAAAAGTGTATGCTATTTTTTCAAATTTTATAATTATATTCTATATCTTCTTTATTAAAAGAAATACCATAAACAATTCATACTAGGTCTATTTCATCAATTACATCTATTTGATTATTTAAGATAATCTATTTAATATATAACATTTCTAAAAAATCTTATAAATTATAGAGATATTAATAAATAAATTTTAACTGTAAATTTAAATTTTATTTTTACTTATATTTTGATATGTTGGAAAAAATCTAATAAAATCTTAATAAAATTTTAAAATATTATTAAATTAATGCAGCGATTGATTTCATAATTAATAATATAGTATTATTATAATCTATTTACTTATAAAATCTCACAATATACTAAAATAAATAACATAGAAATATAAATTATGCTAAGAAAATATCAGTTCTATAGTATAACTAAATAAAATTTTAAAATGTATTGTATTCAGTCTGTAAAAATTAGAAAAAAATGAAGGAAATTCTCAATTTGTTTATTTCATACTATGAACTTATTTTACCAAACTTGAAAATATATTAATATATAATAACAATTAATAATAATGTTAAATGTATAAAACAAATCATTATACATTAATGATATCGAATAAGAAACATATTCAATAACATTATAGATTTACACAATATATAACACTAAAATATAAATTATATCTTTGAAATTTATGCGATGGTATTTGTTATATATTTATAAAATGAAAATCTACCCGCACGGATGTGCGGGCGAAAAATCTAGTAATTCTATTATATCAACATGTGTGGATGCATAAGATTTAACGATATGAATATAATAATGTATTTGGTACAAAAAATATTCGATTGTCTCTACTAGAATCCAGTGCGATCATGACAATGAAAAACCTAACCATTTTTATTGAAACGCGTGAAGGATTATGTTGCTGTGTTTTGGATCTAAAATGGCATTATCAGGTCACAACCTAAAGTGGATTCGCCTCTGAAAAATATGTACTCCGTATCTGATTAACGAATAATAAAACAAAAATTAAAAATGGTAAACGTAAACGACCCACTTACTAATTTGTCTGGAGACAAACTAGGACAGTCACAGTGTCCGTGTGTGCATATATATATACACACAGATCTCTACATTTATTAGAGAACCCACTTTTGATTTTTCTTGAATCTCTCTCTCTCTCTCTCTCTTTCTCACGGTCTGTTAAGTTATTATAACCATTGAAGGAAACTTTCATCAAGCAATGGTTCTTCTTGGTTTCTTCTTACGGATCATTACTTTCACTCTGACTCTGACTCAGCTCGTTGATGGGTTTCAGAGTCGAATGTTGATAAACAATGGACTAGCTCTCTCTCCTCAGATGGGGTTTGATCCTCTTCACTTGTTTTCTCATTTCCTTGACTCGCAAGTTACTTACCTCTTATGATTTTACTTTCTTATCAGATGGAATAGCTGGAATCATTTTCAGTGTAACATCAATGAAACTCTCATCAAACAAACCGGTGATTACTCTTTATAGAAAATAAAACTGCTACAAAAATTATTTACTGATTAACAATATTCTAAATTTCTCTGCAGCTGATGCAATGGTTTCAAGTGGTCTCTCTGCAAGAGGTTACAAGTATATCAACATAGGTAATTCAAAGTAGACCATTTTTTTACTCTGCTTTTTTCTCATATCTCTGTTTCCTTATTATTGTCTACTGTTTTTTTCTGTGTGTTTATTACAGATGATTGTTGGGGTGAACTTAAGAGAGATGCTCAGGTTAAATAAACACAACAAGAAGAATCATTCTGTTTATTTTTATAACAGTTTAAGAACTTAACTGAGATGTGTTTTTGATGTATTTGACAGGGAAACATGGTTGCCAAAGCATCAACGTTTCCTTCAGGGATGAAAGCTTTGTCAGATTATGTTCATAGCAAAGGGCTTAAGCTTGGGATCTACTCTGATGCTGGGTATATATATACACACACACAAGAAAATGTTGCATAGTTGATAGTTTCTTTGTTTATCTTATTTTTGGATTTCTAGGACTTTTACCTGCAGCCAAACCATGCCAGGATCACTAGGGCATGAGGAACAAGATGCCAAAACATTTGCCTCATGGGTATATATATGTATTTATGTGTGTGATTGTTTTATTTGAAATCAAGTCCTAAAACTTGAAGGTCTTTTTATTATGGTGCCACAGGGGATTGACTACTTGAAGTATGATAACTGCTTTAACACAGAGACAAGTCCAAAAGAAAGATACCCAAAGATGAGCAAAGCTCTATTAAATTCAGGAAGATCTATTTTCTTCTCTTTGTGTGAATGGTAAGAATCAAAACATAATTTTTTTTAAGACAACTTTGGTCTGATGATGAAACTGAGTTGCAAGTGTAGGGGACAAGAGGATCCAGCAACTTGGGCAGGAGATATTGGTAACAGTTGGAGAACAACAGGAGATATCCAAGATAACTGGAAGAGGTTTCTCTTCTTTCATGGTTTTTTTTTTTTTTTTTGCAATTTTAATGTAACAAGAACTCGAAGATAAATCTTTTTGTGTATGTGTATGTGTGTGTTTATTAGCATGACGACCATAGCAGATCAGAATGATCGATGGGCGTCTTACGCAAGACCAGGATCATGGAACGGTAAATACTTTTGTTTAACCAACAGTTGTGAGTGGTTTTACTGAGAAAGTAATATAACAGATCCGGACATGCTCGAAGTGGGAAATGGTGGCATGACTAGAGAAGAGTACCGCTCACATTTCAGCATATGGGCATTGGCAAAAGTATGATGAAATGTTGTTTACATTGAATCTATAAACATACTTAAACAAACGTTGAATTGTGCTCTCTCTTGCAGGCTCCTCTGCTGATTGGGTGCGATCTAAGATCTATGGACAAAGTCACCTTTGAGTTGCTTAGCAACAAAGACGTGATTGCTGTTAACCAAGGTAACTAATATCAAATTAAAACACTTTCAGAATTGGCTCGTGCAGAATCCAAAAGTGGTACTAAGAGCTTTAGATTTTTTATGTTCAGACAAACTTGGGATCCAAGGAAAGAAAGTCAAGAAAGATGGTGATCTTGAGGTATGCACATACCAAAGACGAACAATATTAACACATCAACAATAACTTATATGGTGCAATGCAGGTATGGGCAGGTCCTTTAAGCAAGAAACGAGTAGCAGTCATCCTATGGAACAGAGGATCATTACCTGCAAACATCACAGCTCCATGGGAGGACATTGGTCTTCATTCATCAGCTATTGTTAATGCTCGTGACTTATGGGCGGTAACTTATGAATATACAAACCATGGAATCTCATTATGCATTACTATTTACTCACATTCTGAAAACTAATCATGAAAAATTTGACTAATGCAGCATTCAACACACTCAGGCGTTAAAAAACAACTATCTGCTCTAGTGGAGCCTCATGCCTGCAAAATGTATACGCTCACCAGATGCAAAGCTTAAGATGTTCTTCTTCTACAGCTAGAGTCAATCAAGTGAAACCGATCCCTAGCAAAATTGTAACAATTCTCTCCTAATCAATGTACTTACTATGCTGAAAATGAGATGCCAGCATCATAATATGATTGATCCAAATACCATTATAATAAGAATAAATTTGAGTTATATCAACTCTCTCTTATAAAAACCAAAAAATCCAGATGTTCGCAAAGTTTTCATCTATATGTTTCATGATAACAAGATACCACCAGGCTTATTTTTCAATCACCAACACCACATGGTCATTGATTAGATTTCTCAGCCATAAACAAGGCGAAATCGCCGTGCCTGAACATGAGTCTTCCCAACCAGGACGCAGCAGATTCTTCATGCATGTTGATGTTCTGTTGATCTGAGGTCCCTCTCATGGTCCAAGCTTTGCCTGAGAGCTTGGAAGTCACTGCTCCAAAAGCAGGAAGCACAACTTTTCCATCTTGAGGAAGTGTTTTTAAGAATCACACTGAAAACATTATCAATACATATCTCAAGCTTGCCTGTTTTGATCTCTAATAGAGAGATTGCTAAGCTTGGAGACAATGTTCTTATCCTCTTCCTTGTCCAACTGCGTTTACAGTCTAAAGCATTCAGCAAATTTTCATCTGGTCCCACTGGTTATAAAACCGCTAAAGAACCGCTTGTATGCTCGGTCTGGAACATTAACAGCAATCCTTGGGTGACAGTTTTCCAAAATAAAGCTTAAACAAACTACTACATAACTTTTTACCAAAAAGAGAGAGCAAACACAAAGTTACATACAGACTTTGACAGTAAATAAATAAATATAAAGAAGACAAGGACCACTTCACAGTAATTGACACATTCACATTATTTTGTTTTCATATCTTCAATTCTCATTCATACCAAGTCACGAGAAACATTCAGAATTACAATCCTTTGGCCTGTGAGATATCAATACACTTCGTGTGGGCTCAGCTTCATGAACGATAGAAAACCATTAAAAAAAATTCACGCCAAAAACGTACAAAGAGCTTTTTTTGCTCTTCTTTATGGCGTTTTTAAGTAACAACAATTAATCAATCGATTTCACTATCACTCTCAAAACAAACTCTGAGACCAAATAATCTTAAACACTAATCAAACAAGCAAATAACTTAAAACTAAAACTTGAACACACAAAAAAAAAACTCGAACAGTCTCTGACCACTTTCATGACATTAAACATAAAGAGTTTTCTATACATTACCCAATCATCCCTAATCAAATAACACAAAAAGATTGATAAAACCTTTTTCAGCGTGAGTCATCCTCTTCTCTCCGACCCGACCCGGGACTCCCACCCGACAAAGAAGCCAGCAGATTAAGATGATGACCTGGCAGATAGTTCCCGACTCTAGCTGCTGAAGCCTCACCCATCGCAGCTACAGCCGCTGAAGCATGCTGCTGCTGACGGACAAAGAGTGTAGCTGCTTGCTGCTGCTGCGTAAACAACATCTCCGGCGTAGCTCCGGCGGCAAAGCTCCATACTTGTCCGAAGTCCTGCCTTGCCGGAACCGCCCAGAACCCACCACTACTCATTGCGTGTCCAACAGTTAACTCCCCTCCTCCTCCGGGGCCGCCTGATTCTCCCTCCTCCTCCGCTCTCAAAACGCGTTTTCCGAGAGCGAAGGGGGAGGAAGAAGCGGAGAGAGAGGCGGTGGAGAAGCTCGCCGGAGTTGTGCCCGTTCCCGTGGCGGCTATGATGGAAGGCTCGGCTTGACGGAGGAGCCACTCGATGGTTTGCTTGTCGGATTTATGGCCGAGCTCTCTTGTCAGCTGGAAGACTCGAGCGGCGCATATGATCGGCATGCGGATTCTCCTCCCTCTCCCGTCGACTTTGCTGTGTCGGTCCTTGGTCGGTGGTTTTTTGACGGCGTTAAGAGGTCCTTTGGTGGTTATGACGCCGTTAGTCATTGCTCCGTCGTTGTTCTCCATGGAGAGTCGGTGGGGATAGGGTTCTCTCTATCTCACTCTCGAGAAGAAGAAGGTTGAGAGGTAAAATGATTTAGAGAGTAGCAGGAAGCTCTGGTGGAGACAGGAAGGAAGGCACATGGAGTGTGGGTCCTACACAGCTCATTACCGCGAGTGTTTTTTTTTCTTTCTTTGCCGAGTATTTTTGTCTGAAAACGTTTGGGTTCACGCGCTGACTCTGGTGTTGACTGTAGTGTGGGGACCAGTGTTCTGTCAGGGGAATTTAATTTTTTAGGTTTGGAATTTAAGATTTTTGGTATTTACTATTTACTAGTATTAATTTTAACATATGATTAATTTTCTTCTTTTGTGTGTTTAAAATAAATGACTCTGATCCTGCGAACCCCACATATGATATGCGTTCGTGTGTGTGCAATTTGATTAATCATAATCATAATTCGTATTACCACATTACGGAATATCAAGATAATCATTCCTTTTTGGAGCGTAACTACAAATATGTAGTTGTATCCACCTGGCAGATACGTTCGATTGTGATATGTCGTTGCGTCGAGATTTTTTTAAAAATTTCTCTACTTTCTTTATGATTTATAGACCGAAGATTTTTTTTTTCTACCATTCACATTATACTATATTATTATCGTGCTGGTATTTGTTATGATCATGAAGCTCTTTCACCAGAAAAGTTGTTATGATTAGATGTCGTGCTAACATGCCCATACAATACATAACAAGGCATTTTATTTTCGTTTTGCTCTCTCTCTCTCCACTCCCCTCTGCGTTTACTCCCCTCTCTCTACTCAACTTTCCTCCGCCGCGTTTACTCCCCGCTCCGGTGGCTGCCGTGTCCTTTTGCGGTCGCCGGAGCCCCCCCTGTTTCCTCCGCTTCTCATCGTCATCTCCGTGGTCTTTTCTCTGTGTCGGCGGAGGTGAAGCTCTGAGATTCTCTCCTGGTTCAGATCCGGGTTTCTGGAGTAGATCTGTGTTGTTCCCGGTGAGGGTAGTGACGCTAGAGGACGGCGTTTGCTCCTTGCTGTGGCTACTTCCAGTTTTGCTCCGGCGACTTTGTCTAGGAGTTTTTTTTTTTAGATCTCGTTAAGCTTTTCGGTTTGGCGGCGCGTGGTTCGTCGGGGAGGCCTCTTGGTCTCAGATCTGGGTTGCTTGCAACTCTGGTGATTCTCTCTGTCTTTGTCTCCTCCGGTGGTCTTCGGGGGAAGTGCGTGGAGTCCTTGAGTGGGTGAGTCTCTCTCCTGCTTTGAGGTTGCTCCGGTTGGCAGCGCGTGGTGTTGCTTTGGCCATCGTCTCGTTACTGGTGGTTTGCTCGCCTCAAAGTTAGAGGTCCCGTCGTTGTGGCATCCACCGTCGCCAAGCTTCTCTCCTTGTGCTAATTCCAGCGTGCTACTAGCTGAAGGCAGGGCTTCGAAGTAGGTTCCGATGGAGGTAGGTTTTCAGTTAAGCTCTCGGTCTTCTCTCTAACTCGGTTGAGGCTGCTCCAGAGGTGGTGTGCTGTTCGGTCCGCTTGCTCTATATGGGCTCTCGGTTCAACGGGTGTATACGGTCCCGGTGAGGGCCTTGAAAGCGGCAATCTTCGAGTCTTAAACCGTACGACGGCATCGTCGGATAGTCCCACTGCCTCGTGCCGCTGGTGTATGTCAATGTCAGGTTGGTTTGTGAGTTCGTGCTTGTGATTCTTGGAGTGGTTCGCGATTCGCTGGCTTGCCGGAAGCTGTAGGTACCCTGCTTCAAGGTTTGAGCCGCCTTTCTCTCGGACTCGTGGCAACTGGCTTGCTCCTGCGGTTCCCTCCATTTTCCCTGGTCTGAGCTTTGCTTTGCTGGTCTCCGTCTCCAAACGTCTTTGTTTCTCGTCTCTGTTTAAGCTAGTGTTGTTGTGATTGGCATTGATGTTTAGTTTAATTTCAGTAATTCTGCTTCTAGTTAATCTATTGTAATGTCTGTCAAAAACTAAAACTTGGTATAATAAATTTAACATTTTACCAAAAAAAAAAAAAAAAACATCTATACTGTGTTAAATGATTAGTTATGTATTAGCTGGATAATTGCTAAGTAGAATTGGTAAATCACTATCTGATAATGATCATCCAATTACCAAAAATTAAACACTATTTAAACTTATCTATAGGGTGTACGAATCATTTGACAATTGTCAAACGTGGTAAACAGCTGGAGCCCATTCTCACTTTTTTCTCGTGGACCAAAATGCAAGAAAGTGACACTTATGCAAAAAGAGAATCAACTCGTGTTTCATACAACGATTCTTTTTTTTTGTTATCATAGCTTTCACTTGGAGATGACATCTTTAGATTTTTTTGCTTATGCAGCCAATCAGAACGACCCACGTCATCTCATGTTTATCTTCTGCCTTTGCTGAAAATAAGACGATCATCGATAAAACTCACTTTCCCCCGTTACAGTAACATTGGATTAAACTTTTGGTTTATTATCATTTTGTGACCACTTCCTAGATTGTTTTACAAGAAACTCATGAAGTAACTAAGGCTCGCTTGGGATGACGTTGAAGAAATGGTAGATCTCTTCACTGTCAAAAACTCCGATCTCTGTCGAACAAGTTGAGCAAACGACCGGGTTCACTCTTTCGCTGTCTGCAGAATCAGTTTCTTTCTCCTCCGAATCTCTCCTTCGTTTACCAACCTTTGACGGAACTGTATTGTGTTGCAAAGCTTTATCTTTATCAACTTCGCAATTGACCACAAAGACTGCTCTGTACTGTGTCACATACTGCTCGTGTCTACAAAAAGAATCCAAATGTTTGATTAGGAAAGTTCTACTAAACTGTATAAATCACAGTTAATACTACTAATACAGTTCCTACGTCCACAAGTCAACTTCACATGGCCACCAAGAGAAACGAAAGATGACAAAGTTACAAACAAGCAGGTTTAAATACCTTGTATTAGTCCATTAACTAATCCAAAGAGAGTTGTGTGATAAGAAGTCATTGTATTAGTATAGCACATGACCACTGTAACTAGTCAAGTAGTGGATGGTTATACATCAGCAACATGTACTAAAGACTTGAGACTAGAGAAGAGATTTTAATCAAAGACTTGAAGCGTTTTGGATCCTATTAAGTATGCAGAGCCTGTAACATGTAGTCAAGACTCTAAAATCTCCAAATCAATTAAACATTCCAGGATCTAGCAAATTCACTATCAGCAAAACACACAAGTCATCTCTAAGCCTAAACCAAAGACAGTGTGAAAAATCACCTTTGACACTCTAAGCAGACGGTGGTGAAACAAGCGGGACAGCTCAGCACAGCATCGGAAGCACGGCCATCTCTCTTCTTAGCCATCCACAGCTCATCTTTATCATCAAGATCCGAGTCGTAGAACTCTGCTTTGATGGAGTAATCAATCTCATCGTCGTCCGAAACTGTAACAAAGCAGGCTCTCATCAAATCAAAATCAATGTACAAGAACACAAATCTCAACTCTATGTACAGATGATACAACTCTTCTCGATGCAAATCTCTGGCGAAATGAATCTAACGGAATAAGAAACGAATCAACGAAGGAATGAGTTCGAGAGCGGCGTAAAGAGAGTGCAAAAGGCGAATTGAGGTTATGGTTTTACCCGTTTTCTGTGAATTGGCCGGAGAATCCATCTTCGCTGGTTGCTCAGCCTCGAGCTCCGGCAAATCGAAAAGACGACGACGAAGGAGATGAACGATGAACCTTGAAGTTTGAGCTTAGAATGGGTCTTCTAAAGCAAGTAAGCTTATTTGGGCCCAAGAGACTAATGGGCCTTGTAAAGAAATAATTATGGTTTTTTTGGATAAATATATTTGGATCATAACAGTTGAGTTGACAATATCTAATTCAGATTTGTATCTGTTATATTCCGTAACTGAAAGTCAAGAGTGTTTTGACTTTCTCAAAGAGTAGACATGTTACAATATAGTCAACGTACAAATATAAGTAGAAATAGAATGAAACTTATAAGTTATTGACTTTTGATTTGACTGAAACTTCGGTTTCATCAACACATCACGAAAATGTAGTATCCATCTAGTATAAATACGAGTGAAATACATCATTTTTTATCAAACACAAAACAAGGCTTAAACACTATTCTTAGCAAAAAAAAAAAGGCTTAAGCACTATTACAAATCTAAAAATAAAGATTAACAATGGCCAGTGTGAAATTTTTTTCTTTTGCTTTGCTTCTTGTCCTCCTTTTCTCCGTTGGTACGTAGTGTTTATACTCTGAAAAAAATATGTCTTTCTTTAATAGTTGTTACTTTCTTACTTCTTTTATCCACTTTATATATATATGTGTGTGTTGTGTGATTGGCAGATGTTGAAGGATATGTGTTAGAAAGTCGTACATCCTTGTGTTGCAATACCCACCCAGAATTTGGGAGGTGCATCCCAAACCTTGACACAAGAAGATGCAACAGTTGGTGTCTTAAGGGATGTGACAATAAAAAAGGTGGTTTCTGCAAACGTATTAACGGAGGACAATGCCATTGTTATTGTTAAGAATCTCTCAAAACCATGTAAAACATGCATGACCATTTGATTATTTCGTTTATGTTGCCGTTTTACTACTTTTGTATGATTTATGAAATTATGATATTTGTACGAAAGAGAGAAAAAGATCTTCAACTATCATTTGCTTTCATCTCGTCAATATAAATATATATGATACAACGGAAGAAAGAAAAAAATACAACTAAGTGTAATCACTACAAGAAAACAATGCCAACTCCGACAAAAGTTTCTGAGAAAGTGAATTATCAGAAGATTTGCTTGGTCTTTGTGAGAAATTGCCGAGAAAATATCAATTGTATCAGAAAGTTCTCGGTAAATTCCGATGAACAGAACTTGTCGGAATTTTGTCAGTTCATATCGTCGGAATTTTGTGGGTATAAAAGAAAAAAGTTTCCGAGAACTTTCATCCCTCGGAGAATTGTTGATATCCTCTCGGAAATCACCGACGACAAGGAAGCCTCAAAAATTTGTCGGAGAAATTGACGGTAAACCATCGTAATAGTTTCCGAGACGAGATCGACGACAACCAATCCCACTAATTTCTCGGTATGTGATAGTTTTGTTGGTTTTCGAGTTCATTCATTTCTTAAATCTCCCTTCTCCAGTAAGTTTCTGTATGGAAACTGTTGTATTTTAGCTCAGGACCTGTTTGTATCTCTTCTCGTTCTTACTCTCGAACTCTCTTTTTCTCTGTTTTTGTTTCTCTGTTTTGTTGTTCTGACTTGTGTCTTCTTCTTCTTCTTCCACTTACAACTTTGATTATCTTCGTCTTATTTCGTTGTTCTTATTCTGACTGATTCATCTTCTTCACTTGCAGGACTTACTCAAGGAATCAACTCTCAACAGAAATATAAATTTGTTTGGCAGATCTGACGAGTTTGGGGATGTTTGTTGATGGAGGAAACCGGCGGCTCTGTTGTAGGAATGGGTTGGCTTGCAAAATTGTCTCCTCCACCACGAACTATTCTCCTAGCAGCGTTGATTCCGGCGGCGGCTAGAGCTTCACGGCGGCAGATCTGGTGGACGACGACATTTTCTTCTTCGGTGGCTAAGGTCTTGTAGGTATCCGGTTTTGTTTTGGTTTTTTTGAATTCCAATTTTTGTAAACCGATTCTAATCTCCAATAAGGGTGGTATATATGTATAATGTATTATATATAGTTTGTATACACATGTTCTTTTTTGAACATATATATAGTTATATACACATGTATATGCTGCCACAGTCATGGTTAGGAAACTAAACCGGGACTTTGGTGTGGTTTAGTTGAGCTAGGCTTCGGCTCGGCTCCGATATATTTTTTTTTTAATAATTTTTTTTTGGATTTGTCGGCAAGTTCTCGGAGATCACCGTCAACATTTTGACAACCCTGTTTGTCGATGATAACATAGTCGGAAACGCCTCGTCTCTTTCCGACAACCATTTCCGAGATTAATCCGAGAGAAGAATTTCATCGCTAAGTTTCCGACAAACTGACGATGAACGTCATTTTCCGACGCTCAAACTCCGACCAATTATTTATTGTCGGAAACGTCTCGGAAATCATGAACTCCGACGAATTTCCAATAAATTTTGCTGTCGGCATAGAGACTTTTTCTTGTAGTGAATGCAAAAGAATCTTAGTCACAAACTACATTTTTATGTGTCTCCTAATGCATAGTTTGGTTAATTTCACACCAAAAATTGAAGTTTAAATTTTATAAAACGACAATGTATTACTAATTAAGCAGATCAATGAAAAAACTTACATAAGATATACGTACAAAGTAAACTATCACATATAAATTTTGATTCTGTTTGCTGTAAATAGAACCGTAAAATATAAATTATCATAAAATATAATATATGTAAAATTGTGTTGTAAATTAATAATACAATAATTTTTATAATTGGTGATAGAATAATAAAATGAATGAGTCTGTGAAGATAAAATGCTTCATGGATCATCTACAGCAAATTACTTAGGTTGACTTTTGTCAACTAAAAATCACGTTTGTAAAAATAAAGGAGTGGATAAAGGTTTGGAGTTGTTCCGAGACATATGCGCCGGTGGTCATTCCCCTGACGTGATTGCATACCATGTAATGATAAAAGCTCTGTGCAAAGCACGTCGAGCTACTGAAGCTGATAGCCTGTTTAACGAGATGGTATCAAAGGGGCTAAAACCTTCCGTTGCTACTTACAACAGTATGGTAGATGGATGGTGCAAGGAAGGTGAGATTGAATCGGCTATGTCCTGTGTTGCGAGGATGTATGAGGATGAGAGAGATCCTGATGTTGTTACTTACACTAGCTTAATCCATGGGCTGTGCGCTAGTGGAAGGCCTGGTGAAGCAATCTCTCGTTGGAACGAGATGAAGGGGAGAGGTTGCTGTCTGAATGTGATTACGTTCATGGCGCTTGTTCAGGGTCTTTGCAAGTGTGTCTGGACGAGTGAGGCTTTGGTTTATTTTCGTGAGATGGAAGAGAAGGAAATGGAACCTGATTCAGGTGTTTATGTATCCCTCATGAGCTCTTTTTTGTTGAGTGGAAACATCAGTGAAGGGTTTGGGATATTCAGAGAGATGGTTTGTAAAGGAAGGTTTCCGGTTTTAGTAGATAGGAACTACATGGTTGCTGTTGATGCTACAAATAAGTTTGTGGAAGATTATAGGACATCATGTTATATTACATGTCTAATCAAAGACGGTAGATTTCCTATTGTAGCTGTTGTGAATAGAAAGTGAAGTAAATGCTTCTAATTTTGGGTTTTGAAACCAATAAGAAGCTACCTCCTTGTTGCTAATCTTGGTCTGATGTCATGGACCCATCTCCTTCTTACAAGGTATTTGCTCTGGACCAAATTTTCCTTCTTCATAATGACATTAGCCTTACTTGTAACATATACATATTAACTTTTTAATCTTTTTCAAATGTATCTGCATAATATTACAGGCGCAGATGTGGTGTACTATATGGACTCTTGAACTATGATGTAAACAAAAGTCTGTAGGCATAAAACTTGTTGCAGAATGTTTTGAGATTCAATTCCAGTCCTGGACGAGTTACTTACTGCTCTGTGTGCAGCGTTCTGTGTTCATATACGGATTGAAGAAGACATTTAAGATGCATACGGGGATTAGCCAGTTGGATAAAGCAGTCAAAGCTACGCAGATTCATAGCCTAGCTCACGACAAAACATACTTCGACTCCAAGAAGATCTACGCAGCGTTACATCTGGTTGGTAATAGGATGATCTCATTGTTGACACTTGACAATAATGAAGACAATCATTGTGCGTGTTCTTGATAATATAGTCAATGACCAACTCTTATTTCTTGTAAAGGAAGTTATCATAGAGAATGATCCAATACAATAAATTTCAAGCAAATTTGATTTATTCAAACCAGCATGTAAACAAAAATTGTTTTGTTTTTTCTTCTCAATGAATATCGATTTAGAAAACAACCCCAAAAGAGTGTACAACCATCAATGGGCGATGAATGAGGGTTTTTTGTTTACTTCTTGAAGGTTTCAAAATGGAAAAAAAGAAACGTTAAGCTAGTGAAATTCACTTCACTGCTTCAAAAGACCTCTTTCTTTAAAGAGATCATACATGGCCGCTCCTATCTTAGCTGGAGATTCAACAACCTTCACTCCGGCGTCATTTAAGCTCTTAATCTTGTCCTGAGCTGTACCTTTGCCACCAGAAACAATGGCTGCAACAAACAACAAAACAGATAAGCAAATGATAGCAACAAACTAAAAGTAGGCGTTAAGATGGCTTGCTTATGAACATACCTCCTGCATGACCCATTCGACGACCCGGTGGTGCAGTGAGTCCAGCAATGAAAGCAACAACAGGCTTATCAGTACCACTTTCCTGTTTATATTCATCCAAAAAACAAAAGTTGAGTTTACTTTTAAGAATGAGAATATAGAGATGGACTGAGTTAAAAGAGATTAGCAGTTGGTTCAATTACCTTTATCAAAGCTGCAGCATCTTCTTCTGCAGTGCCTCCAATTTCTCCAATGAGAACGATACCTGAAACAGCCAGCTGTGTCCTCTTAATTTCCATCTTCCAGTTAAGCTATTAACTACTCTTAAAGAGATGACTTAAAGGAATAAAAGTCTTCTAAGATAAGAATATCTTGCAGTCTAAAGTAGTTAGGTGAACATGTTGCCATACTACTAATCCATCTTTCACTTAATCTACTTAGTAAAAAATGATCTTTATGGTTCATCTGTTTAAGCTAAATGGCCTGAGTTCTGAAACATTACCTTCAGTCTGAGGATCAACAAAGAATTTCTCCAAGCAGTCCACAAAGTTGGTACCGTTAAAAGGATCTCCACCAATTCCTACACAAGTAGACTGGCCTAAACCAACTGCAGTTGTTTGGAAAACCTGCAGGAAAGTTTAAACGAAAGCAACCATTAGAGAAAAGCCATAACCAACAACAACTCATATGCATACACTTTCAAAAGCACAACAAGCAGAGAAGACAAGACATAAAAAAAAAAGAGAGCTTACAGCTTCATATGTCAAGGTTCCAGAACGAGAGACAATCCCAATCTTGCCAGGCTTGTGGATATACCCCGGCATAATACCAATCTTGCACTCACCAGGCTTGATAATCCCAGGGCAGTTTGGACCAATCAGCCTAGTTTTCGACTGACTGTTAAGAGCATGCTTTACACGTACCTAAACAAACAAACACAAGCTCCCAAATAAAAAAAGAGCCAATTACATTTCTACACAAACCTATAGCAATAAGCACTAGAGAGATACCATGTCATGCTGAGGGATTCCTTCTGTAATACACACAATAAGATCCAACTCAGCTTCTATCCCCTCCATAATAGCAGCCGCAGCGAACGGCGCGGGAACATAGATCACAGAGGCATTGGCTTTGGTCTCAGCCTTGGCTTCAGCAACAGAGTTGAAAACAGGGAGACCTAAGTGCTCTGTTCCTCCCTTCTTTGGCGTCACTCCTGCCACCTAATCACACAATCAAACACACATAATTAGCATAAAGCTACAATCTTTAAATCAAATTGAGGAGGAACCACTAGAAAGCCACAAGCTTTAAATCAAATTGAGGAAAAAAAAGTTAATTACACAATCAACACACACATAATTAGCATAAAGCTACAATCTTTAATTCAAATCACTTCAAAAAGGTGAAGACTTTACCATTTTGGTGCCGTACTCAATGGCTTGCTCGGTGTGGAAAGTCCCGTTCTTTCCGGTGATCCCTTGGCACATGACTCTGGTGTTTTTGTCGACGAAGACGGCGGCTGGAGGGGGAGGATCCGACGCGAATGAGCGAGATTGGGTGAACGAGCTGAGAGTCGGAGGAATAGCTTCGGAGCTGGTGCTTGAGCAGCGGCGAGACAGAGATCCGAGGAGCCTTGCGACTTGTCTAGACATGATTGTCTTCTTCTTCTTGTTTGGTTCTCGATCAGCTTACAGAGAGAGGTTGCTCCGATCTGAGTCAACTTTGTTGAACCCTAACCGAGTGAAGGGTAAAAACGGAAATGGGGAAAAAGAAATGTCAGCGAGGTTCGTTTTGAATAATAATCAGCAGATCAAAAGAGGCTTTTGAAGTTTTAGCCCAAGCCCAATAATCTTTATAATGATATATATAGTACATACAACATTTGAAGTTTTGAATCATACACCTAGAAGAATAGAGAGAGTGATCCCAAATTGATTTGGGATACAATATAGGAGGTAAAGTCATTGCTTGACGTTTTATTCAAAACTAAATTGATCTCTACCGCAAAATATATATTTTGGTTAAATGATGTTTGCTGTTTTATCTAGAGGAGGAGTTAATTTCAGAGAATCTTGAAGCTAAGCTGAAAGGAAGTTTTTGTGTTGACCATGAAGTGAAAGCATTGTTTGACATTCTTATTTGTTAGGATGTTTGATGTGTTTGTTTTGTAGTTTCTTAAATCATAAATTTTCTTGTGATTATTTGATTTTTGAAGTTTAGTCTAACTATTTTTTTTAGTCTCTTCTTTTTGGTAATATGATTATGCATTTTTAATTTAGTCTGTATGTTTTGTTTGTTAATAGATTACTTCTTATGAATTGGATTATGCTATCAGCTGGACATTTAAAGCAGATAAACATTACATACCTGTTAGAGGTTCTAATTGCATAATTCATGTTATCGAAAAACTTACCAAACATATCATAACTTCTTAATTTTGAATAAATAAAAAGTACATTTTTCTACATGTATAATATTGTCTTCCGTAATCGAAACTAACAAAGATAATCATCTACTAATGTTATATATAAAATTGAACATGTTCTAGTTCTAGTTAATATATCTATCGTGATTTAAATTGTTATAATTTTTGGTTGTATGTTTTTCTATTTAGACAGATTTTTAATGTAATTGAAAATTGGAATGGAAGATTTGGAGAAAATGGGATGCACAATACTTGTTCAAAGGTGTCCCACAAAATTGTTTAACATGTTTTACAAAATGAAAATATCTTTAATGATAATATCTTCTACGTTGTTTAGTTTCAAAATAGATGTGATATAAGTGTTTTCCAAATCTTGAAACTTCATTGGTTGTGATTACCCAGGACATATTTTAGTCAAACTAGACTTGATGCCTTAAACATTCAGCGGCATGATTAACATCTCTGAAGAACTGAGTAAAACGGGGTGTACAACCCCAACATTTGTGCTTATAAACTACATAGGTAATCTAGGTTTGGCATTGCGCTGGGTTAAATGCAGCACTTTTAAATTGTGGATACTACATGAAGCTGCTCATGCATCTCCTCACTGAACACTCCTGATAATCTCTACCGACAATTTCCACCATTGCTCTAGTAAGGCTATATTTTGAAGGGTTGTCCCCAAATGAAAGAATTATCTTTAGTTTCGAAGAAACCTTTATTTTTACTAGAGAGAGATATGTCTTCGTAGTATACTACAATTTGGTAGATGGTACATATATGAGATACGCGATCCCGTTTCCCCTCAGCAATACCGTCAGCATCATCTGGAATTATTCAGACAACATTTAGATCATCTGATCAGAGTAACTCCTCTTTTCCTCTTGATGAATCACAACCAATCATATATTTTTTATTTAAATTTTTATACATTTTGGTTATATGTGTTTCTATTTAGACAGATTTTAAATGTAACTGAAAAATGGGATTGAAGATTTGGAGAAAAATGGGATGCACAATCCTTGTTCAAAGATGTCCCACTAAACTCTTTAATATGTTTTACGATGAAAATGGAATGGTCATGTAAATTTCATTCAATAGAAAAAGGGCATATGTGATGTAGTTGTTTTCCAAATCTTGAACCCCATTGGTTGTGATTATCATAATATCCGATAAGAAATTTCATTCGTCCTTTTATTTTATTGACTTTAGATTTTTTTTAAACATTTTAAAGTTTCTCCATTACAACCCAACGTTTCTTCAAAATTTGGAGGGACATACCAAATTTTCATTTTATTTCTATTATGTTTATATTTGATGAGATGACAAATTCAGAAAGAAAAAAAAAACATTTTCTTATCTTCACTTATAGAAAACTCTGGATTGTGTAAATCTCTGAAATGATTGTAAGAAGATGATGAAATGGTTGATGCCATTTTTTTAGAGTTTGGATAAGTTTCCAAACACCAAGGTGATCATGGCTATGATGCCATTTTGGATAATGAATATGAGATTTCTATTACAGTAATTTAACATTTTTTATTAGAGTTAATCTTCGAAAATTTGCTATAAACATATACTTTACAAAATGAATTTTTAAGATAACAATACCGCCCAATTTTTAAATGACAAAAAATATTAATTTTTAATAACAAAAAAAATTATTGACTTTGTAGAAATGAATTTAAGAACTCCAGAATTTTTACAATTTTTAAATGTTGATACGAAGTCACTTTATCTTCGGTCCACCGACCATCACGACCAGGCCCGCTCAGAGTAATATGGTTTAGGATCGCACGCTTAGCCAAGGCCCATTAGATACTAACGAGGAGGCCCAATAAGGTTGAGTCCACGAGATAGAAAAATGGACGGTGGAAAAGGCATTATAACACGAAACTCAGTTATGGGTTACCGTAGGTGATTAATATCGACCTATCCTATTCCTATCCAAAAAAATCATCAAAGAGATCTCTATCAACCTCCATTTGAAGCTCTGATCTCTTTCTTTTTTCCCTCTAAATCTCTCCTAACAGATTCCAACTCTCACTCTGCTCTGTCGGAATCCATGGATATCGCTTCTTCATCTCTCTGTCAAGCTCACAAGATCTCTCTCACGCGTTGTCAACCTTCTTCCCCGGTCAACTCCTGCTCCCTCACCTTTACCGGATTCTCGCTTCCGCAGATCAGCGCTCCTTCTCTAGCTAAATGTCGTCGAAAAGGCACCTCTTCAGGCTTTGTAAGAGCTTGTGTTGCTGTTGAACAGAAAACTCGGACTGCTATCATCAGAATTGGCACAAGGGGAAGGTAAAGTCTCTCTCTTTTTTTGCTTCTCGTGTGATCACTGATCTCTTAAGAGTATATGGGTGCTTGAATGCTAATGGGTTTGCCTTAGTTTCTTTAATTCTGATTCAAAGTTTCGATTTTTACCAGTCCTCTGTTTATATGAGTGCTTGAATGCTAATGGGTTTACTTTGCTTTGGTTTCCTTAGTTCTGATTCAAAGTGTTGATTTTTACCAGTCCTCTGTTTGTATGAGTGCTTGAATGCTAATGGGTTCGCCTTGGTTTCCTTAGTTCTGATTCAAAGTGTTGATTTTTGCCAGTCCTCTGTTTATATGAGTGCTTGAATACTAATGGGTTTGTTTTGCTTTGGTTTCCTTAGTTCTGATTCAAAGTCTCCATTTTTACCAGTCCTCTGTTTTGTATGAGTGCTCATATGCTAATGGGTTTGCTTTGGTTTCCTTAGTTCTGATTCAAAGTCTCAATTTTTACCAGTCCTCTGTTTATATGAGTGCTTGAATACTAATGGGTTTGCTTTGCTTTGGTTTCCTTAGTTCTGATTCAAAGTGTTGATTTTTACCAGTCCTCTGTTTATATGAGTGCTTGAATGCTAATGGGTTTACTTTGGTTTCCTTAGTTCTGATTCAAAGTCTCCATTTTTATCAGTCCTCTGTTTGGATTCACTTCCTGGGTTTAAGTGAGTTATAGTGGACAATGTCATGGTTGAATGTTTTAGTTGTAATTTATCTGGCTAGAAATGAGATATGTTACTTTTGGTTTGAGTGAGCTTTAGGGGACAATGATTTAGTGTAATTAATCTGGCTAGAAATGTGATATGTTACTTTGGTTTCTGTGCTCATAGTCGTTCAATCTTGTCTTGTGATTGATGTTGCATTAGTGGTGAATTGAATTTAGCCTCCCATGCATATTTTATCTTCTTCACTTTTCCCTGCTTATGTACTTTTACTGTGTAGGACAGTCCTCTAGCACTTGCTCAAGCATACGAGACACGATCCAAGCTCCAGGCAATACACCCTGAACTCACAGAAGACGGAGCCATCCACATCGAGATCATCAAAACCACCGGTGACAAGATTCTCTCCCAGCCGCTTGCTGACATTGGTGGGAAAGGGCTTTTCACCAAAGAAATAGACGAGGCTTTGATCAACGGCCATATAGACATAGCTGTTCATTCAATGAAAGATGTGCCCACTTATCTCCCCGAGAAAACGGTTTTGCCTTGTAACCTTGTGCGCGAGGATGTCAGAGACGCTTTTATTTGTCTCACTGCTGCCTCCTTAGCTGATCTTCCAGGGGGAAGCGTTGTGGGAACTGCTTCTCTCAGGAGGAAGTCGCAGATACTCCACAAGTATCCTTCATTAGCTGTAAGTTTTCACCATCTTTTATCAGAGCATAGAGGCTGCCACTTCGTATATACTGAATCAGGTGTTTCTTGCCTCTGCAGGTTGAGGAAAACTTTAGGGGTAATGTGCAGACGAGGCTATCTAAGCTTCAAGGAGGAAAAGTACATGCTACTCTATTAGCACTAGCTGGTCTTAAGAGACTAAGCATGACAGAGAACGTTGCATCTGTACTATCTTTAGATGAAATGCTTCCAGCTGTTGCTCAAGGAGCAATTGGAATTGCCTGCAGAACTGATGATGATAAAATGGTATAAAGAAACATTCCTATGAGCTAGACTGTAGTTTACTTTTCATGGGAATGATTCTATTGTTGTTTTGCATCTGCAGGCAAATTACTTAGCTTCATTGAACCATGAGGAAACAAGACTAGCGGTTGCATGCGAGAGAGCCTTTCTTGAAACGCTGGATGGTTCATGTCGTACACCTATTGCTGGATATGCGGCCAAGGACGAAGAAGGCAACTGCTTTTTCAGAGGATTGGTTGCATCTCCTGACGGTATTCGAGGTATGAAAGCATCACCTATGTGACATTCCACCTATCATTCATTTCTTATGTATCCCATCTTTGTGGTGACAGTTCTTGAGACGTCAAGAAAAGGTCCTTACGTGTTTGAGGACATGGTGAAGATGGGAAAAGACGCCGGGCAAGAACTGCTTTCTCGTGCTGGTCCAGGCTTCTTCGGCAACTAAGCCATTCGAAGAAGAGGAAGAAGGGCTGTGACATGGACAGAGAGACTAGGCTAGAGGAGTTTTCCAACATCATAGATCCCTTTTCTTCTTCTCTTCCTAAATCTGTTGTAACTTTTTTGATTTGAGAGAGAAAGGTAACCTTCTTGTTTTGATTGTTTTTTTGTATGCTCATTATAATTAAAAAAAGTATTACATTCACCATCACAACTTCAGATGTTCTATACTCTCTTTACTTCTATTTACTCCGCACTAAGGCCTAAACACAGCTTCTTCTACTTTTGATTTGTATAGTTTCAACAAAAAGAATGTGACAATTAAATAAAAGAGAAACTGACCATTTTACTTTAGTCCATAGCCGTTTTGTTTCTCCTCCCTGTTAAAGGCTTAGGCAACCCATCAAAGATTGAGCTTGTAATAGCAGCAGGTGTAGAAGTCGACCATAGAGACAGTGACGATGAACCGTTATTGCTGTTACCGTCTGGATCTTGTAAACTCGATGCACTTGAAGATTTTCTTACACTGGCAAAGCTGTCTGAAACTGGAGCATCCATCAAGTTCATTGGTACTGGATTGAAACTACAAGTCTCAGACTCTGCTGATGATAGACTAGTTCTACTCGAGGCTTTTGATCTCAAAGCTAAACCTTTCCCTCCTACTGATGATAAGAACCCGCCGTTGCTGCTGCTAGTGTTCTCTTCTTTCAACATAAGCTCTGGAGTCCGGGATGTAAAGTCGGCTTCGGACTTTTGTCGCCTTCTCATAAACTTATTGGAACTCGGTTCTTGAGATGATTGGTTGAACTCTTCGAGAAGTGCATTGACTAAGCTTCTGGACTTCCTGTGGTGGTTTAAGGGAGTGTTTGTGGATGGGAAAGGTCTGAGGTATTGACTATCACCGTTGCTTTCTTTCTTGTAAGTACCCATCTCTAAGCTTCCTCCTACAGAAACTGTTCTGATTGGTGGCTTTAGCCCGTAGTAGCCTTTCTTCTTTGAAGATTTCAACCTCAGAGACTGGAATGAGTCAAACGCGTCGCTGTTGGTATCGTTTTGGGGTTCCAGTTCGTGGCATGAACATCCCTCTCTGTAAATAAAGATTCCAAATATTAGAACCAAGAGGATCACTTTGATAATGAACATGCAGCAGCTTCAGTCCAACACAACCAGTTCAAAAAATAAAGCTTGGGTAATGTAAACTACTCTGCAATAACAAGACCATGTCTATAATTTTCATTTTCAGCCGGCCTTAGATTTTGGGTAAAATTTCAATAAAAATTCTTTTTTTAACTAGATTTTCGGAGCTTTTTTATAAATTTGGAGATTTATGTCTATGTATTTTTTTCTAAAAATTTGGGAGTTCTAACCGAACGTTTCATCCGGTTTTGCGAAAGACCGGCACCTCTCATATCAAAGCTGTAACTTGGTGCAAGGTAAATTAAAGTACCCACCCATGGTGTAAGGAGCCGATAGATAAACAAGGAGAAGGAGGATGTCTTCCAGGTAAAGGGATCCGGAGAGACTTGAGAGCAAACATTTGAAGATCAGTAACAAGCCCATTCATCTTCTTAACATCTCCAACCTGAAAGCAGAGCATTTTAACAACAAACATAAAAATGAAATTCAAAATGTTCGAAAATAAAAAATAACAAGCCCATTCATCTTTTTCACATCTCCAACGTGAAAGCAGAGCATTTTAACAACAAACACACACACAAAAAAACAGAACATCAAAAAAAAAAAAAAAAACAGAACATCAAATAACACTTTTTTAATTCCTCACGTGTTCTTCATCATGCCTCAATCTAAATAAAAAATGACTTTTTTACCAGTACAAATAAAAGTTAATTTCTACCTTTTTGTCTCTAATTAAAATAACGCAATATTAAGTCAAAACATATAGTTTTTATTTTTAACCTCAACGCCGTATTTGATGGCAACGCCGGCGAGAGTATCGAACTTGGAGACGCGGTGCTCAATGTAGCCACGGTCAGGGGAGCTGGAACGCGGAGGAGGAGAAGAAGAAGTCGGAGACGGGATCCGAAGAATGTTCGGACTAGAAGGATCTAAGAAGAATCCTCCACCGTAACCATTTTTATCGTCGCGGAATTTTCCGTTGGTGTATTCAGGAGGAGTGCCGTTGCGATTAGAAAGTCTTCTCTCTCGACGATCCATAAACATAGTAATTTGATCACAATTCAAACATCAGCTCGTGGAAACAAAAAAATCGAACGGTGAGGGAGTGATTTAGAGGAAAATGAGGAAACTGCGTCGAGTGATTAACGAAACTCGTGGACTAGAGATTATTTGGTTTTCATTCTATTTTCGAAGTCATGTAAACCACTGTTTTTATAGTAACAAATGTTTATAATAAAGTGTTGGAAAAGAATAATAAGATTATCAACAGTGTGAGTCTGATTCGGTCAATGCCAAATTATCTGCATTGATCCCACCACTGGATAAAATAGCTGGTTCTAAAGTCAAAAATCGGGTCTGTATGTTTGACAAAATAAAGCATGTATAATGTCGGCCAAGGAGGGAGGGAGAGTTAATCAAATCCATTCTTCTTTGCCTAACCAAAATTAAACCAACTATTAAATAAACCACAATCCATTAGGAACCTGTATAAGGTTTCTTTAGTTAATGGTACGGTTCGTTGGATGTTGAGAATGATGAGAACCATACCAAATGGCAAAAACCCTGTTGAACTGTAACTCACAACCATTAAAGGGTTTGATGTTCGTCTTTGTCAACGGGGATGTAGCTCAGATGGTAGAGCGCTCGCTTAGCATGCGAGAGGTACGGGGATCGATACCCCGCATCTCCATCTTTTTTAACCATTTTGAGAGTTGATTCAGGCTTCATAAACAGGCTACTTTTTGAGGCCTAATTAGAATCATGGACAGCTTGATTGGGGTTTTCACGTATTATTTTTTTGAGTTGTAGCATTTAGAACAATCAAGTTATAAACATATAGACTAGGGAGCTAGGATCTGGAAACGACAGTTGCAAAGAAACAAGACAATGCTTACTAATTACATCTGAATCAATCACCCAAGCGATTTTAGATTTAAAAAAAAAACACAAATCTAAGTTAAAAATGTAAAGAGCTTATCAACACCAAGAAGACGAATCTTTGCACTTTACAGAGAAATGCTACGGAAAAAAAAATGTTAAAAGAAGTATTCCCCCTTCTTGATTAGTTTTGTAGATTTGGCTGTTGGGTATCTAGTTGCTGCTCAGGTTGCAGAACAGAAACATCAAACACCACCACCATTCATTCTAGCTCGAGCTTCTGCAAACATCCTCTGCTGTTCCGCTGCTGCTTACTCTTCAGTCATCTCTGCTCCTGTGTCATCTTCACACTCCTCTGTGAATCTTGCTGCACAATTTCAAAAACGCAGGAAAACACAATTACATCTCTGGTCTGCAACTTAAAAGTTCGTATTTATGTTGCTCATAAGCAGAGTAGACTTCCTCAACGTATTCCCCAAATCCAAGAACCTGAAGCGCTTTGAGTACATGCTCAGGCGCGATCGTTCGTTTATCCTCTTTGTTACATACTTCATTAGACGCTGACGATATAAGATTTATAAACTCTGCCATAAACACATTGGACCAACAACATTTCTAATGATCAGCTACATTACACCTAATGACAAAGAGAAACAATCAAAAGAGTGATCATCTTATTACCAACACAACACTCGATAAGAAGATCCTGAGCATCTCTAGCAACGCGAACATCTCCTGGTCACATCTCCTTTATAATTTTAGTCATTGTAGCTGAGAAACATCATTACAAGAGAACATAACATATTGTTTAGCATTCAATTCAATCCTTGAAATTAACAAACGTTTACCTTTAGGAAGCGAAGCATCTTCCTTAGATTTTCCAACTATATCCATCGTTTTTATCTCTCTACAGAATCGCAATTTAAAAACGATAATAAAACTTAACGGTAGATTACTTGTTCCATGAATAACACTAGATAGAAGATTGTATTATTAATTGGGCTTTTTACTGAACTTTACTTATTTAGTAGGCCCACGCTGATCCAAAACAAAGTCAGCGGTCAGCACTACCACAAAACACAAACTAAGTAATGATTGTCCTGTTATATTTTTATAATAATGTGATCCATGATGTAGTCAGCTGAGAGTGAGGCGATATGTGCGCCAATAGGCTAATTAAAAAATAAAAATAAAAATCAAATGACTGATTCAAACTTCATTACTCTGTTCCCTATTTTATGTTTTCTCTGTGTGGTTTGTTAGATTTGTACATGTACTCCAAATCTAAGATTCCTCTTTGTCCCAGTTTACCTGCAGGCTTCAGATGCATGTGCTTTACGTTATTGTTTTGTTTTTTTGTTTATTTGCGTTTGTTTTGATTGGTGGAGGCAATGAATATCCAGCTACTACTACTACTTATGGTGCCTGTTGATTTTTTTTTTTTGTAGATCTGAGATTTATTGCTTGCTTGCTCCAAATCGGGAAACTAGTTTTCCTTTTTGCTTCTTTTTCTAAGGGTTTTTAGTAATTAAACCCCTCAACTAAAGATGAATCGTAAAAAAAACCCTCAACTAAAAATCCTGTGAAATAAACCCTCAACTTTAGTTCCGTTAACATATGTTACCCTCCGTTTAAAAAACCGTGACGGAGGGTGACATATGTTAACGGTTTATAAGTTGAGGGTTTATAATGTTGAAAACTTAGTTGAGGGTTTTTTTTTACGATTCAAAAATAGTTGAGGGGTTTTATCACTAAAAGTCATTAAAGGGTTTTTAAGTTATTTATTATTCATTTATACATTGTTTTAGATTGATTTGTAAGCCTTTAAAACTAATGTATATTATTAATACATTAATCTATTATAAAATTAATTTATACATTTTAAATTAATAATTTTCAACACGATTTACAACTTATTATAACTTCAAAATATTAAATTATTTGATATTTGGCAATAGTGATATAAAAAAAATTGTGGGTTTATATCGTCATTTTCAAATATCAAATAATTGAAAGTTTCTAAGTTATATTAAATCTTAAGTAGTGTTGAGGATAATTCATCCATGAAGTCAATCTTTCTATTTGGAGTATGACGTACTTTTTCTTATTTTCATAATTTTCGTCATCAGACTCATACTTTCCTATTTTCCTATATTGTTCTTGATTTATTGTATTACTTTATGTTTCAAATATATTATTGATCAAGAAAATAAAAATATAATGTAGTTATTCAGAAATCAATGATAATAAAAATAATCATGCATTATTTTGGAGGGGGGAGAAGTATGAACCGGATGACAGAAATCATGAAAAAAAGAAAAAGTGCGTCATACTCTAAATAGAAAGATTGACTTCATGGATGAATTATCTCGACACTACTTAAGACTTAATATAACTTAGAAACTTTCAATTATTTCATATTTGACAATGACGATATAAACACACAAATTTTTTTATATCACTATTTCCAAATATCAAATAATTTAATATTTCAAAGTTATAATAAGTTGTAAGTAGTGTTAAAAATTATTAATTTAAGATGTATAAATTAATATACAAATATATTAATGTATTAAAATTTATAAATTAGTTTTAAAAGCTTATAAATCTTAAAACAATGTATAAATGATAATAAATAATTTAATAATATTTAATGACTTTTAGTGATAAAACCCCTCAACTAAAGATGAATCGTGAAAAAAACTCTCAACTAAAAATCCAGTGAAATAAACCCTCAACTTATAAACCGTTAACATATGTCACCCTCCGTCACGGTTTTTTAAACGGAGGGTAACATATGTTAACGGAACTAAAGTTGAGGGTTTATTTCACAGGATTTTTAGTTGAGGGTTTTTTTTACGATTCATCTTTAGTTGAGGGGTTTAATTACTAAAAACCCTTTTTCTAATTCAATTTAATTAAAAGAGTGAAAGTCGCTGGAGGCAGCGGTTCATCGATCTCTTCCTGTGGATTTTTTTTTTTTTGGTTGTTTGTTGTTGTTGGAAAGAGATTAAAAGCATGAACAGATCGATAAACCTCTGCATCCAGCGGTTGCCTCTTCACTAGTCAATCACTTTTGAATCCTTGTTTTTTAGTTCATAGGATCATAGATACATTGAATACTGTTTCTGGTAATAGTCTGTTTAGTTTCCCATTATTTTTGTTTGTTTGTTAACTGAGGATACATATATGTTTTTAGTTGACTGATATGCTTTTTGCTTTCACTTACTACTACCAAGTGGATCAGGAGTTTGCTAAAATAACAAAAAGGAAACTTAGGATTCTTTCGGGAGAGAAGAATCTTGGTATTGCTTATGATGATTCATCTTGTAGGTTCCTTTATTGGTCTGACTCTGACCGAACAATGGACTTCTGATAGTGTTTTCTGTTTTGGTTCCATGTATTGCATGGATTCTCTAGTTCAGCTCTTTTACCGCATACAATATTACCTTGTAACTTTGTTCCTTTTAGAACCTTGCGGTGTAATTATGCATGATCCAATCTATTTGTTTCATAAAGTGATGAATGCTTGCAAACACACATTTATTCATCATTACTTCATACAATATTGTGAACCCTTGTTTATGGCATTTATATCTTAGTTTCTCTCCTATTTGGTTGATCTTTTTCTTCTAGTGAATCAAATTGCAGTGATCAGAATGCCCATTTGAAGCCATGGCAGTAAGTTCTTGTTGATGAAGCGTAGCTACTGTTGAGAGCTGATTTGGTGTTAAAAATGTTCATCAGCAAGAATCAAATTCACTCTGAAAAGTGTTAGTGGCGCCAGGCTTTTGAGGTGGTACTGTTCTAGTAATATGTTTCTTTCTACCTTGTGAACAGAAGAAGTGGGGAGAATGGTGTTCTCTTTTTCTGATTTCTGCTATCTTGTTTTGCATCTTCATAGGATTTGTACATTATTATTAATGTGACTTGTGTGAAAATTCAATTCAACTAAAGAATGTTTGTTAGTCAAACGTTTAAGGTTATGTAATTTCATATTCATCTCACTTACTTACCAATCAAATAGATGTATCACCAGAATAACAATAGGATGGAAGTATGAACCATTTGGTTTAATTGGATCTAAGAAAACTATAACCAAAGTCAATCCAAATTTGGTTTGTGTTAGGTTTGGTTTATGTTCGGTTTGGTGTATGTTCTGTTTAGTTTAATATGGTCTTGTTTGTGTTTATTTAGTTCTTTGATTTTTTAGTTTTGTTATAGTTTAGTTACAAAAATATAATTTGTAAAAACATAAACAAATCATCATTAGACACTAAATCATATGTTTGTAAAACCAAACACACAATAAAAATATAAAAGCAAAGTGGTTTGGACTCGGTTGGGTCGGTTTGGATTCGGTTTGGTTCGGTTCGGTTTTTTTACCCACCCCTACTATTCCATCTTATCTACATTTCATCCTATTTTTTTATTCCTCTAAATAGTTGCATACCAGGAAAAAAAAATAAAAAGAGGTCAGATGTCATTTAACGGAATTACATGTGATATTTCTAAATACTGTAAACTATAGGGAGTGAAATGTAAAATATAGAAAAGATGCAGACATTCTGTATCAAGGCCCAATAATCAACATACAACTTACTTTGCAAGCCCATATGAATTTAGGGTTTCCAATAATTATGTTTTCTTCTGCTCATTCTATAAAACCCTTAAACCCTACTTGTTTCCGCCACTCCTTACTCATTTCATATTGCTTGTTATAGCTAAAAACATGGGAAGCGATACAGAAGCAGAGAAGTCGATCCAAAAGGAGAAGAAGAAGGTCATCTCCCTCGCTCCCATAGCTAAACCTCTCGCCGGAAAGAAGCTCCAGAAGAGGACTTTCAAACTCATTCAAAAAGGTACCAATCCGAATCTAACTTCTACTGTTAGCTTTGTCTGAGGTTTATTGTTCTGTTCACTGTCAACAGCTGCTGGTAAGAAATGCTTGAAGAGAGGCGTTAAGGAAGTGGTGAAGAGCATCAGACGTGGCCAGAAAGGGTTAGTATTCATTTTTAAATGTAATCTCTTGCGTGTTGAATGCGTCATGATAATGTTATAGTGTGATCCGTGTACAACTAAGCCGATGCTCTGGATTATAAATAATGAATGTAGCATGGTACTGTACACGAAAAGTGAACTTATGGATCGACATGTCTGCCATCTCTGAGTTAAATATATGATTAGACGGCCTGGTTTAGATCCACATTACATATCTCTGTCTTGTTTATTTGTTAGTACAATGCTGTCTGAAAATGTATTGTAATTGAATCTGTTATAATGTATAATCCGTGTACAATTAAGCCGATGCTCTGGATTAAAAAAATATGAATGTAGCATGGTACTGTACACGGAAAGTGAACTATGGATCGACATGTCTGCCATCTTTGAATTATCTTTTGATGAGACGGCCTGGTTTAGATCCACATTCTTATCTTGGTTTAGACAAACTATAACTATGGTTGATTTCTATTAGTATTTTTCTTTAATTTGTTTATGGTTGTGTGTTTGTTTGATAAAGGTTATGGTTTGTATTTATATGATTCGTGTACAACTAAGCCGATGCTCTGGATGAACTAGATGAAGGTAGCATGGTACTGTGCACGTAAACTGAGCTTTGCTGCGGATTGACATGTCTGCCCTCTCTGAGTTTTTTCTTTGATTAGAGGGCCTGGTTGATATCCACACTCGTTTGTTTTTGCTTGTGATTTATGTTTGGCAATTTGGTTTTTGTGTTCTTGATGATCATTGGCTTGTTCTTTATGTTTATGTGTGATCCGTGTACAATTAAGCCGATGCTCTGGATTAAATAGAATGAATGTAGCATGGTACTGTACACGGAAACTGAATCATGGGGTTTGAAATGTCTGTGCCCTCTCTGAAAACTTCTTTGATTTGCGGGCCTGGTTTAAACCCACATTCTCTTGTATGTTTAGGTTCTTTGATGCAACTTTTTGTTCCTACGGTTTGTGTTGTACTAATAGATTGTTGTGCTCTTTGTGCAGAATATGTGTTATAGCTGGAAACATTTCTCCCATTGATGTTATCACCCATGTTCCAATCTTGTGTGAGGAAGCTGGCATTCCTTACGTCTACGTACCATCTAAAGAAGTAAGTTTAATGTTCTTCCTTAAACTGTAGATTCTATAGTCTTATGGCTTTTGTCTCAGGTCTAAGTATGTTTTGTGCAATGCAGGATCTTGCCCAAGCCGGTGCCACTAAACGACCAACTTGCTGTGTTTTGGTCATGCTTAAACCGGCTAAAGGAGAGCTAAGTGCAGAAGATCTCCAAAAGTTGAAGTCAGACTACGAACAAGTAGCTGACGATGTTAAAGAGCTTTCAACTTCTGTAATTTGATTGATTAGGAACTAGTATCAAAGAACATGTGTTTGTGTTTGTGTCTGTGGTTTTGTTGCTTAATGAATATGATGAGATATTAAAGCCTGGGATAATAATTCTATATTCTAGTCGCCAGCTGCCAAAACATCCATAAAGAAACAGTATTAAGGCCCAAAGATAATACTTATTCTATTTGCTAGGTGCAAAAACATCAAAAAGAAACTGTGTTAAGGCCCAATCAGTATTGTTAAAACCAGACCGATCCTATAGTTGATCAGGATTTGATCATGAACCGTCTTATAGCCGGATTAAATCTAATAATTAGTTTGACCATAAACTGATTACGTTAGATTAGATTTCAGAGTTATTAAACTGATAAAAACCATTAAAACTATCAAAAATCTCTAAATTATGCATATAAACATAAAACTAGTTTATATTTATAAATTTTTATGTTTTAAATTCATTTATATTTTAATTATTAAATCTACACACTAAAAATATATTAAACTAGATTATTAAACCAGATTAGATCCGATCGAATCATATTAAACCGTGACTCAAAAATTATCCGGTTCAGAACTTTCGGTCCGGTTTTAAAAACACTGATTGTAAGGCAATTACGATCACAATTTATGGATCGGGTTTTTGTAAATCGTTGACTAAAAATTAATGTATTTGATCGGTTTAACGGTTGAACCTATTAATCTTATCAAACCATTCCTCTCGAGATTAGTGGTTTTTAACCGAACCAATTAGCTAAACTGCAACTAATTAATTATTCAATTAATAAATTGAGTGAAAACTGCTCGTATAAGCTGACATGAACGCTTCACCTCCAAAACTCGAGATCTGGAGAATGCGAATCTGAAGGATCCTCCGAATTGTGTAAATCTTCACCAGATCCAAACGAATCAAGTATGGGCTGTTCGTTTTCGGGATTGAACGCGCTTTACGACTCCGGCGGAGGCGACGTGTGGATCAATGAGAACCGTTTCAGGATCGTGAGGCAGCTCGGCGAAGGCGGCTTCGCGTTCGTGTTTCTGGTTAAGGAGATCGTCGCCGACGCTGCGTCCGGTGGCGGTTTGGCGTCGAAAGTCAAGGATCCAGCTCACCTCTCCGGTTAGTGCTGCTACTGATCATTTCTCTCTGGATCGTGATTGATGATTCGATATTCCTTTATCTGCGTTGTTATATCGATTGGATCTGATAGAGATCGTTCGTGTCAGGTAGAGATTGTTATAGGAATCAAATTGAATCAATGTAGAGATCGTATGTGCTTGGTTTAGGCTCGGAATCGTTGAATCTTGTTTCGATCTTGTGTATAGTGAGATCCGTGGCGCATCTGAGATTCTGTAGTTGATTGTAGATGATAGGCATTACAGTGAATCCACTTTCATATAGATTTGACTTTGGATCTTTTGATCCTTGAGATTGGTTTGTCATTTGTCATGACTAAGGATTATTTTTCCTATATGTGATTTTCATTGTAGATGATGGAACTTATGCGATGAAGAAAGTTCTGATTCAGAACAAGGAGCAGCTGGAACTTGTGCGGGAGGAGATTCGTGTTTCGTCCTTGTTCAGCCACCCTAATCTGCTTCCTCTCCTTGATCATGCCATTATTCCTGTTAAGGTAGATAGATAAGCTCTGTTTTAAAATTCATGTTTGTTGAATACTTGTCATGTGAAGTCTGGTTTTGAAAGTGTGTTGCTTTTGATCTGTTTAGGGTGGTCAAGAGGGAGCTGGGAAACACGAGGCCTTCTTGCTATTTCCAGTTCACCTGGATGGGACCTTGCTGGATAATTCCACAGCGATGAAGGCTAAAAAGGAAACTTTCTCAACAACTGATGTCTTGCAAATATTTCGTCAGGTATCAACCGCTCTTTTTAAATCCATATTTAGTTTTTGTTACCTAGCTTGTTAGTTTCTAAACTATCTATTACGTTATGCTGTTGTAGTATATATTTAGAACCATGTGATTGATTGTGTGACTAGAAGTATAAGATTTATTGAATGATTAGTCGTGAATTGCAAGTGTTTTGATTACCTAGAGCTATTCCACTGCAGCTTTGTGATGGACTCAAACACATGCACTCTCTGGAGCCACCATATGCTCACAACGATGTCAAACCTGGAAACGTGCTGTTAACGCGTAGGAAAGGACAGACTCCTCTTGCGATTTTGATGGACTTTGGGAGTGCTCGTCCAGCACGGAAGCAAATCCGCTCCCGTCAAGAGGCCTTACAGTTACAGGTCCCTATCTATATCCATCCCTTATTCATACTACTACTCTGTATTATTTATATATATTCCATGTCTTATTAATCATGGACTTGTGAATATTCTTCATGTTCTCTCGACTTTAACAGGAATGGACAGCTGAACATTCTTCAGCACCTTTTAGAGCTCCCGAGCTCTGGGATTGCCCAAGCCATGCTGATATTGATGAGAGAACAGACATCTGGTCACTAGGCTGCACACTATACGCAATAATGTACAATACGATTATCATCCCTCTTACACTAAATAAGAGTTTTTGTTTTGGATATTCATTTTGTGGTTTTTGCAGGTACGGTGTCTCTCCGTTTGAATATGTACTTGAAGAATCTGATGGAAGTCTTCAGCTCGCAATCGTGAACGCTAAGATCAAATGGCCAAAGGCTGGACCAAAGGCTTCTTATCCTGAAGCTCTTCACCAGTTCGTGACTTGGATGCTGCAACCTCAGGCTGCGGTTCGACCTCGCATTGACGATATCATCATCCACGTTGACAAATTGATCGCAAAGTTCACCAAATGATTCATCACTCCGGTGGTATAATCTAAAGAGTTTAAAGAAAAAAAGGATTTAATATACATTGCTTTTTCTTTTTATTTATATGTTTAGCTATTTTGAAAGATCCTATATTAGATACATATTAAAATACATTAAATTTTTCGTTTGATCTATTTGTAAGACTTCATTTTAAAATAATGTTATTTTGTCAGACAGATTTCTTAATATGTTTTAATATTAAAGACATGACTTTTTTTTTCTTCTGTCATGAATCAAATTCACACGGTATTCTTGTTGTCCAACGAAACTGTTAACTGATTAAGAGAAAGATCTTGTTACATTGTGTAATTATAAGTACTTTTTAATTTTTAATATTAATTTCTAAACATCGTTACCACTTTGTTTAGGTACAAATCATTTCCCCATATATTTTTATGCATTAGTCTCAAGATTCTCAACCAGTGCAAGGAGAACACACAAGTTGATGTTCTTTTTACAAAACTAACAACTTGATCGGTTGATCTTTGGTTGTCATATAATGCATGTATGTATAAATAATATAAAGTGTGTAGGCCATCGTGCATTTTAAGATATGCATAAAGGATTGTTCACTAGGTACAGTGGTACGCATAAATGCATAGCCGTAGATACTGATAACATGTTGTTGAAAGAGTTATTCCATTTTAAAAAATGTAATACATATTTCCTTATATATGAATATATATTGAGAAAATATATCATTGTATGACCTTTTACTTTTACAGATTTGAGTCACTTCAAAGAAACAAAAGAAATAAAGAACGTAACTCAATTTTCAGGAAGATAAATGTCTGATCGCTATTTATTTTAAACGTAACTTCTGTCTTCTGTAACTCTTAAAGTGAAAAGATCTACAGTTCCCCAGTTCCCCACAACCAAAATCATGATCATACACTTATACCTACACCTCTCTATAGTTCCATTTTCAGAAACTTTAAATATCCAACCAATAAAACCAAATCGCATCTAATATCAGTGACAAAACTATAAAGAAATTCAGACATTTAGGTTTAGCTATAACATTATTCAGAATATTTTCAGCGTTCACCAATACAATAACATTGATCGTTTTATAAAAAAACGTATGCGACGACATAATTTATATAGTAACTACACAAATTTCTTATGATTATAATAACTATATGAACGTCTTAACATTTACACCCAAAAAAAACTATGAACGATTTTTTTTGTTAGTAATAACAATTAACAGGAACGTTGTAAAAGCTGTTTTAAGTTTTAACATTCCGCAACTCAGTTGAAAGAAAACATTACACAATTATTTAGCAATATTAGTACCTCTTGTAAACTCCAATGATCATTTTATTCCTATTAAATATCATTTTGAAGTAACATAGTAATATTTGTAAAGTTATAGTCATATATTTAATTGACCTTATATCCTCTTTTTCTTTTATCAAATCTGATTAAGACCATAATTCTTCAACATCACAACATGATCATGAACTGAAATTAGAGTGATGGCCTGTAAAGCTGCAATCCTAAATATGCATGTGAAGAAGTAATGGAATTAAATAAATCCTGATATAGGTAAATTTCTTCATGTTATATTAATTTGCTGTTGTGACAAAGCAAGCGAAAGATGTTTGAACTTTTTGAGGAAGAGAAAGGACTTTAACATCAGTAAATTAAAGAAGGACAGAACAGCGCAAGTCACAAGGATAGTATAATATTTATTACTCTTTATTTAATGTATACATTACACATTTTCCAATATTTTTCTCACCAGATTATAATTATTCTTTTATTAACTTTAAATTATATTTTTTCTTCCCCAACCATATTGATTCAATTCGTGATTGCAAAAATGGAAACATAATAAAAAAAAGCTTGGAAACATTCTTTCCTTACACTTCCCTTCGTTATAAGTGTTGCCTCTACACTTTCATGTTAAAATATAGAATAGCATTGATTAGTATTCGTACATTGTATGTGTACATACTATGCTCTCGTTTTGTATATGATCGCAAATCATTGATGTAAATCTTCCACTCCTTATTTACAGTACACTTTTTTGTGTGTAGAAAGAATATGCATTTAACTTTGTCGACAAAAATAAATGAATTAATTATCATTATAAACTCTATATTACATCATATTTTCTATATGTGAAAGGCTAATTTGCAGTATTACAAACTCAATGACACCTAAAATTACCTTGTTTATAAGATATGACGTTTAGAGTTATTGCATTAATTAAAAAGATACCACTACCTCTGCGAGATAAGAGACTTCACTTTCTCTCCTTCACGGCTTCTAGCTGGAGTCTTGCTGTTCTCATCAACTCTCTCCATTTATGGCCCTCTCTATCTATCTATCTCTCTCATATTTTGTTTTCTTAATTCAATTCTTGCTGAGGTTTTCTTATCAAAGGGTGTCTTGGTGTTCAAATTCTTATTAAAGCTTTAATTCTACCAGAGTACACATGGATGACAAGAGCCATGATTATAAAAATATATGGTAATTTAGTTAGCTTGAGTAAAATAGTTTTTGATTAGTTGAATCATGGTTTTACACTTCTCTTATATCCATGACCTAATCAATATTGGGTCATGGCTATATATAAAAATACCGGTCAATATTCACTGGTTGCTTTTCCATGGTTAGATATAAAATAGTTTTTGATTAGGTGAGTCATGGTAATTAGATATAAAATTACCGATCCATATGCACCAAATTTAGCTTGACTAAAATAGTTTTTTTGAGAATTTAGTTAGCTTGAGTAAAATATTTTAGGTTTTATATCTAGACTAACCCATGTATTTAGCAATATTCCGAAACTATATATGGGTTGATTTGTGTTTGATAATTAAAAGTATTGTACACCAAAAATTTTTTTGTGTCTTCAAGCTTTAATTTTATTTTTAAATGTTAAAAATATTATACATTGAAAATTAATTATTGGATGTGTATGTTTCATGTTTGTCTTATATTATTTAATTTGTGTATATAAAATTTAGGTTATGAGCTGTTATTTGGTCAGAAAGAAGATGAGAGATAAATAGCAATGCTCAGGTGTTGTAAATACATCCTCTTGTCCATCTCTATCCTTCCACCCAACTCAATGAACTCATCCTCTTATCTATAAAAGTCAGCCTCTAATTATCTTCTAATTTCCCCAAAAATAATCAAATAATTTTCATTTTTCTCTATTTCTTGGAAGAATATTCCCCTTTTCCAATTTTTTTTTCTTCAAGAAACTCCTTATCTTGTCTTTTATCATCAAAAATGCACATACATACACTTCACACATACACGCTATATGTATACGCACTTACATTTATGTATATATAGAGAGAGAGAGAGAGACTCACAAACACACATACTTGCTTGTTAGATTGTTTATACTAATATCTCACCTTCTCGTGGTTTCTCTCTCACTTTTAGGGTTTTTACTTTCTAGTGGGTCTCTTTTGTTGGGTCTCTTTGTTGCTTCTTCTGGTTCACTTCTATATAGACCACTAAAAAGAGTTGTAATTGTATACAAATGGAGTCTGGAAAGAGCTTTGGAACCGAAGACGTTTCTCGCAGCTGTGAATCTGGATGGACAATGTATTTAGCCTCACATTCTCATGATCCTGATGACGACTGTTACTATGAAGATGGTGATGACGAGGATAGCGATGGTGGTGAGTCAATGGACTCTGATGCATCTTCTGGTCCCATGGAAGCGACATCAACTCTCAAACTTCCTCAAGATACTGAGGAGCAAAACTCAATAAAGAAAAAGAAGAAGGCTAATGAAGAGATGGTTTTGGTGGAGACTAGGGTTCACAACAACAATCATGATGACGATGCTTATGATAATGATGATGTTTATAGTCATGATGATGGTAATGATAGCTACAGTGCAGTTCATAGCTACGTTGGTGCAGTTAGACAAGGGTTTGTTTGAATTTATTGACTTTATGTTATTTAATTTATGTTCCAATGTTTTCATTTTACATTATCAAATGCTATGTCCTTTGTTTACGTTTTTGTTTTAATGATGGAAATGTATCTTCTTCCTGATGATTTGCTAATTATCCACTATAAGTAGCCTATTTAGTTGATACTCTAGAGAAGTGTTAAACAATTTACAAAGAAAACATAGTACTAACACAGTGATGAAGGTGATGATGATAGTGGCTATATATGGTGATAATGATGATGATAGCTTGGGTCTTTTGCGATGTACATCAATGCATGATTCTTTATGGTCACCATATATAGCTAGCTAGTACCCCATTATGGAAATACATATATGCCATCTTACTATATATTTGTCTCTATTCTCTCTATATATATTAATTTTTGTACTAGCTAGTCACTAAAAATATATGCATAACATTTTATGATAACAATTTTTTCCCCACCAAAATGGTGTTGATGTTGCTAATCACAGAAGTAAAGTATTTATAAGATGTAATTAGCTAAATATTTTAGCATGTTTTGTTTACTACATCATCGCATGCCTTTTTTTTTATAACAAATTAACAATCATAGCATGCCATTCGTGAGCAAAATTTAACAATCTATAAACAAAAATTACGCTTCATTTATCTAGTTTATAACGAACAACTCAATGCATCGATATACAGTGAACTAAAACCGATCGACGAGTTATTTAAATTCAAAACTAAAACATTTTAATATTAAAATCTAGTTAGATTTTTATATCGGGATTTCATAAACCAAACCAATGTATATTCCATTGATATTCATCATAGTTGAACGAATTCTAAGATCTCCACAGGTACAAGAATTATGATCATTAGAATAATATAAAAAGTAACGTTGCATAGATTTGGTTTGTGGCTATAGCCACATACAACACACACGTGAACACAGAGTGAGTTGTATACAATAGAGAGATTGAGACATAAAAACTAGAACCCATCATCTTTGGTTGTATCTTTGGTAGAGACAGGGAAACATGTTTTGTGATCATAGGGGACATATCTTCTGCACGTGTATGTCTCTGCAATTTTTTTTTTTTTTGTCATTTTCTCCCTAATTTTTTTTTTTTTTTGACATTTGTTCACATGCACCCTCCTGCTGTAAGTTACACAACTACAAATTGATAGTTTGATACTTGTCAAATCAATTCTGAAACCTTTCCAAAGTAATTTGTTTCCCAGCTTTCATTCGATTTAGTTAGGATTTGTTCCGGGGAATGTTTAGAAAAAGTATATGGGTTCCACATAAAAGGGTTTCTAATTCGGTTTAGTAGGGTTAAAAGTGAAAGTCTCACCTACTCAACATACGTATATAAAATACTATTATATAGATATGGTTTTGAAACAAACGATTATAGGTCATGGACTTGAGATATGTTCTACTTCTATGTAAAAGTAGAACATATCTCAAGTCCATGACCTATACCATCACCACATGGCTCAGACGCAATACAGGATAAAAGATAAACTAAGAAATTTTTTTGACTCAATCAACATCGAATATTATTCAATATTCAAAAGACAACTCATATATGGAGGGTTTACATAACCAAACCATGAGTACTACTTGTTCTTCTCTGGCTCTTCCTTTGCTCATACAGTCATAATCTGCATCATCCGTAGGCAACTCGTAAAGACAAACAATACATGTCCTCGTTCTGAGCCACAGACATGTGTTTAGGCAGTGGCTTTGTGTGAGAAGGTGGCATCTGACCCCAATAACTTTTCAAAATTTAATGTAAAAAATTGAATAAGTTAAACATGCCCCCATTGTTTGTAGCAAAAATATTTTCATTGAACAATTTTACTTATGCCCCCAACAAAAAATTTCTATGCATCCGCCCCTGAGTTTAGGTGGTGACATGTAAAAAATAAACAAAATGAATTTGTAATACATGTTCCAAATTTGAAAAGAATATAAAATGTAAACGCAAGGGAACAAAAATACACTTTTAAAACCCAGTGAAGAGCAAAAGTCAGTCGATGATGAGGGAATAATGGTCATTTAAAGTTGGTATTTTCAGATTAACGTTGGAGAAAAAAGTTCAGATTTTGTTTTAAAAAAATCTTTTCCCTTTTGTCTATCTCTCTGCTCAAAGTGTGGTGTAGAAGACTAACAACTTTTTGTTCTCTTGTGTTTCTTCATATTTCTCCTTTTTTTATCATACGATCTTCAGATGTTAATAGCTTCATCTCGCTGTCTCCACTAGATCAAACTTGCAGACAGACAAGCTGCTCATGAGAAGACTCAGTGGGAAGCAAAGACATTAGGAGCAAGAGAAACCAAGCTTGAAGATAATCTAGATTCTCTTCAAGGAGACATCTCTTCGTTTACACGAGTATTTAAAACTCTGGCGAAACAGAATCCAAGAAACTAGACAGGGATGATTATGATGCAACAACCCCATATGAGTTTGACCAGCTTCCATATCTAGTAAGTCAACACACAACTACAATCATCTTTTTTTTTTTTTCCCTTTCTTTTGTTGGTCATATCATATCTAAAGTTGTTGCAATTACATTAAAACTAGGATGATGTAGATGAAACCGAACTGAGGAGATTGGAAGACGCAAGGTTAGCTTATGTTGCAGCTGTGAGTAACGCAAAGGAAAGACAAGATGAGGAGTCTCTAGCCATGGCTGCTAAAGCTAGAGCCTACTTGCAATCACTAGCCTTTAGATACTAATAATCATCTTCAGTTACTTTCATTGTATGTATATTTGTACCATGAACAAATTGGAGAAAGTAACGGTTCTAACCGAAATAACTTTTTAAAAATCCGATTCACATGATTCAAATCGGTTTAGTTCATTCTAAATTCGGTTAAATCGTTTTAAGTTAGTTTAAATATGTTAAATTGAGTAATAATGTAATACAAATCAACCAATTTGTTTGTTTTTGTTTTGTATAAAATAATTCACTAAAACAATTTTATAATTAACCAAAAAACTAATATATCTTTATATAAATGTAAAATATAAAACGATTTTTTGAACACTGGTTTCTAAAAGTCAAGAATGTGTTTCTCATTAACCAAATAACATTGCCTCCGAGATCCTCTCCTTCATGAAATTGCACAAGTAATAGAGTAAAATTGGTTTTGTTTGTTCCAATTAAAAAAAAAAGAATATAGAATTTTCATTTTTCTCATATCTTGGTAAAACACACACATTTCACAAACACTCATTCAATGAAAAGCCGTATACATAATAACGTAGTGATGGTTATTTCTGTTTTCCTCTTAAGCGTTCTTGTTTTGCCAAGGCTTGAGAACACCAACAACGATCACTGCCACAACAATGAGTAGGATGATGATTGCGATACACATCCACTTTCTTGAGCTCTTCTGTAAGCTCTTCGCTCTTACAAGAGCTGTGTTCCCTGATTGCACGTGATCTACAGCATTTGACACCTAAACCAACAGATACTCATCATCAGTTACCATTTACAACGCCTTCACGTTGAAGAGTGTGTACTCACTTACCTGAGATTCAATGTTGTCAAGCATTTCTCCTTGCGCATCAACCAAAACTGCCATGTCCATGAATATCTGCAACAACAAAAGGGAATATGCTTTTAATTTGACTAATGGATTGCATCAAAACTCAGCTCAAAGGTGTTTCATCTTAGTGTAAGAGAATAATGAAGTCAAAACATACTTGTTGTAAGTCGAGAAGTTTCTTTTCCAAGTCTCTGACAGCGTCATGACGTTCTTGAATCTCCGCCAAGGTGTCCATTACCTGAGAGAGAGAAAAAAAAAATTGCATGTTCAAGATATTGGATTGTTTATAACATGAAAAGAAGGATCAGACCTGTCCTCTTCCTTGCTCCTGAATCGCTTTCTGGAAGATTTGTTCGCTGTTTCCAGTTTCAATCAACTCATCAATAGTCTGGAACATCAAGAAACAGCAAAGGAGTGAAGTTTTGTTCAAGCTTCTGAAGACTACAATAAAACTCAGACTATAGTTTACTTACATCTTCATCTGCTCGCTGTCCAGTTACTAATGCAAAGAAACACACAGAAACAATAAGAAGAAGTAAAAGGAATAAATAAATAAAGCAAAATCTTATAACATCAATAGCATACAGACCTGTAAAAATACGCCTGTCAACAACCTCGCGATACTCTTGTTGGATGTTCTCTCTTAGAACCTATAACAACAAGTCAGAATATTAATTTGAGGAATTAACAGTTTTAAATATAATCTTGAAAAAGTTATTTTTTTTTCTTTCTTCATAACTCACCTGAAACTCAGCCATCTTGTCTTTAAACTTCTTCTTTAAGGAACTGTTGCACAAGAAGAAAGATCATCAAAGTCATACCAACTTTAAATACTAATGACTGAGATAACAACAAGAATACTTACAGTGTGGTCGATGTTCTTGATCGATCCACACCAGATCCTTTCCCACACCCAGGTTTTTGTCTATTTGCCAAGTTCTACAACATTTTGAATAAAGACTAAATTAACAAATGCAAAGTTAAAAGGATAAAAGACTAAAGAGGCAGTGACTCTACTACCTCTTTGTCTAGCTCCTCGAGTTTCCCCTTTATGAAACGAGCAATACTTCCGACTTCATCAACGTCCTTTTCCATTTTCTTCTTTATTGCTGTTCATTACATATGGATGGCAAACCATTAACACTAAAAGTCTCAAGTCGTCAAATAAAACAAGAAGCGTGGCTGCTTGAAGTTCATATCCTCTCTCATCTAAGAATGGTTAGTTCATCTAATGCTTTATTCATAGTTCCAGTGGAGTACATGCTTAAGCTAAAGTTCATTATATCCACTGCTAATGCAAGCTACTACCCCCTAATGATCATTGAAACTTATTTGCTTCTATCACTAAATCCCAAAACATACCAATAATTAATTCAGGAAGAAGATGAATGAACAAAACTTACCCTTCATGGCAGGAGCTTTAGTCACAGCCTTGGACTCCTCATGTGCAGCCTATAAGGTTTAAAACAGTAATGCAACAGAATCATAAATCTTTGGTAAAGGAAAGCCAACAAGCATTTAATTACTATGTAATTGGTTTAAAATACCTGAAGTTTCTTGAGAAGCTTATTAAGCTTTTCATATTGTTTGTCAATGTCTTGAACCTAACAAGACAAAGGAAGAAAACGCTTAGGCAGAGTAAGTTGGTTTAGAGTAAATGTATATCACTTGAGTAAAAATACCTTTTTGAAGAACTCGTCTAAACCTTGATCACCTCCTTGTTCACCTAGCTCGACATCACTTTGTCTAGAAGATTCGCCCCGTGGAAGCTCAAACGAACCCTACAAGATAAAAAAAAAAAAAAAATCCACAACTTAAACTCAATAATCGATTAGCTTATACCCTTTAAGTCTCAGATGATAAAAAAGCAGAAAAGACTAAACCTTAAGATCAAATAATCAGAAAAGACTAAAACTTTAGCTTATCATCATAGGATCATTACATTATGATTCATTACATGATCAATTTCAATTGCAGAACATAAGAAAGTGTCTTAATTTTTGAAAAATCAGCATCTACAATAGATAATCAACATCCCAATTCAAACTCAACAAAACCCTAAAAATCTCACCTTCAGAAGATCGTTCATCGTATGGTGTTGGGAGACCAAAGCTTGGTTTCGGTTTATTCCAAGAACGAAGGAGAAGACGACTTCGATTAAGCCAAAGGCAAGTGTCGATCTTCGAGGGACAAGCGAGAGAGAGACTTAGTGAGACAGGAATCGAGAGAGGAGGGACGGATCTGGCTCAATGTAAGGAGGAGTTTAGTTGTAATAATATGTAATCTTAGGGATTTTAATTTCCTTTTTCCAGATTTATCGGTTAATGTATTAATAACCGGAATTAAACCGGGGATTGGTGACTTTAACCGGTTCGGTTTGGTGGGAAAAGACGGATGTTTCCGACATGCCATCCATGTCCTAGCTAAAGACAACTCTGATAGGTGACTTGCCTGAAAAAATACTGTGAGACATTTACATACAGAGACACATTACGTCTTTGTCTTACCTTTAGAGACACATTCTGTGGTTGGGACACATTGTCCATACAGCTGTTTTTTTGTGGACGGAATTACCCCTGCTTTAGGTGGAAAGGGAAGTCTGTTCCTTTTAAGAAATAAACTACATGGTCAATTGGATTTGGTCATATAGTAACTTATTTATATTAGATTTTGGTTTGAGTGACTAAATGATTGTAACTTGACCGATGAGTTGCAATTTTTTGTATTTTTTTAATATATTTTTATTATTTTTATAAGTTCACCTCTCGTTCCTTAGTTTGATTATTTTTCAAATATTAAAGTATAAAAATTAAAAAAATTGACATAGTAAATTCTAGCTTTTTATCTTCTACATTTTAACATCCATTAATATATATTTTAACCATTTGATGTCAGATTTTTGGATTAAGCATTTGTGGACAAATGAAATATGGACATCTATATTGTGGATAGAAGAAAAAAGTGGATTCATGAGTTGTGAACACGTAAATTACAAATGAATTGTAGAAACAAGAATTATGGACAAGCAAACTAAAATCTATTTAATTATCTTTTTACTTGTTATATGTACATAAATATAGTATAAAAGTTAAGTAAATTTGAAAAGTCATCGAGCACAATCAATAGAAAATTTATGGACAGAAAAAATGTGGACGCAAGAAACTTGGACACTTAACAGATACTTATGGATGGATATATATGGACGCAATACTTATAGTTACGGTGAACCGTTGACAAGGAATAAACTATTCTTTTCCGTTCTCTGCTAATTTTAGAACAAAGAGACGAAAATTGAGATATATCATTACAAACAAAATAAAGCTAAAATGGTTCGATTTTGAAGCAGAACTCGCACATTGCATCAAGTGTTTGTGGACACGAAAAATTGTGGAAGAGTTAGATATGAAGATACACATTGTGGATGGTAAAATTATGGACACGGGAAAATGTGGACACATGAATCAAGGTTTTGTGGATGAAGATCTTGTGGATGAGGTCTTATGTTCAAGGTTTTGTGGATGAAGATTCGGCAGCCACCTCCACTAACCACCACCATTGTATCCATACTCACATCTTCCACCATCGCTTCCACAACCACCACTGCCTCCACTACGGTATCCACCGCTTCTTCCACCACGCCCTCCACAGCCACCACCATCGTTTCCACACGGGACTGAGCCTAGAGAAAGGGGTTCAATTTCTCAAGATGTAAAAAGTTAGGGTTTGGACCGAGAAGACAGAGTCAAGTAGTTGTTTTAAGAAGCGGGACCTAACCTTCAATTTGGAGTTAATCTGTGAATCACCAGACGCGGTAAAGAACAGAGTTTCGAGGTCGAGAAACATAGATCGAGATGTCGATTTCGATTTCGGGAAGAAATTCGGGGAAAAAAAACGTCGAGATTCAGGGAGAAAGAAGACGTCTATTAGAATGAGAAAGGGGTTCAATTTCAGATTTAGATTTCTGGATCAAAAAGATGTCGGGGAAGAAAGAAATTAAGATTCATTAGAAACGACGATAGATTTTGTGAAGATAAAGGAAGAGATAAGGTTATTAGAAATGTTTTATTCATTTTCACAAAAGGTAAAAATATTATATCAGTTTGGTTAGTTGGATTGGCTAACAAGAGTTACCTCTCTCTTTGCCTCTCTTAGTTGGAGGTTTTTTAGTTGGAGGTTATGTTTGTAAAACTAACATGAGAAAGTGTGTTACATAGACAATGTGTCTCTTAGTGATATTGCAAACTCAAATTGTGTCTCCCAGCGTAAATATTTCTTAAAACAAAATATATTCTTTGCTGTTAATTTATTAATGTCTGATTAGTTGCTGTCTTTTTCTAATTAATTATTCGTTGGTCAATTACATCCTATCATAAATAAATTGTTCAGCATGCTTCTTTGTTTTTCCCGATCTCTTACTTTTTCTTTTGTCAACTCCCGATTTCTTACTAAAATAAAAAAAGAACATAAATCAATAGGACAATGTGGCTGCATGCATTTTATGCATATTGTATCACTGGTTTTTCAGCTACAAAATATAGGGACAGAGTTCTTTTCATAAACTATAGGGACAGAGTAGGAAGTTACAACTTAAAAGTAGTTATTGTAAAATTTGATTTTGATTATATATATGTTCCAAAAACTGTTTTGAATTTGATTTTGATATTTGAATTTAAAAAAATGCTTTGAGAAGAAGAAAAGTTAGCAGCAATAACAGGAAGGACAAGATAGGTTGGGGATAAAGGAAGAGAGAGACGAAGAATTTGCATGCATAAGCTAAGTGGTCAATTATGTGAAAATGAAACAAAGTGCAACTTATATTTTTTATTAGTATTTTGTTCCTCTAATAAGTTTGAAGGCTTGAAGCATGCCGGTGATGAAAGTAAAGTATCACAATGGACCATTTATATCCAGTTTTTATATCATATATTCTCTTAGTACTAAAATTTCTGCATGAAAAAAAGGTATTGTAACTTTGTAAGCATGTCTAAGAAAACAATCCAAGATATTTAGTTGTTGCAAAAAAGAAGCAAAGTAAAAAAAGGTAAATGTTTCAAAATTTACCAGGCATGGTATCTAATAATATGCGTGTGCCATAGACAAAAGAGAAAGAAAAAAGCTCAACATGAGTTCATCATAGAACGTAAATATAGAGAATATGACCGAACAACAATGTGGTTCTTGTGAAGGAAAGAAAAGACTGTTTTGTCGTAGATAAAGCTACTAAGAATCTTTATTAAATAAACAAACAAACCAGGGAGAATCTTTTGACCGCAAGGAGATATATCGCACGCAATCCTTCCCCCCACCAGCAGATTACAGGAAAGAGAGACTAGAGAAAACCTACAAAGAAAGGAAAAAAAAAACGAAATTACAGTGAGAAGATATGGAAACTCAGAATATATTGAATTACTAAAGTGTTGTGGTAGTATAGAATCGTAGGCTAAAGCACAAACACAGACATTTCTAACTGGCTAGAACTCCAGCAGCTAGATATATCTATTTCAACAGAGGTTAAGTCAGGCTCTCTGAAACAACCTAAAGCATCAAAAAAAAATTCTAAATCAACAATTTTAAACCCATTCGACCTCTAAATCTAAGACAAAATGTCCAAACTTATTAATCAAAATGCTCTGAGTCTTACTTCACAGAGAGAGAGAAAGATACTTCAAGTATACTGTAAAGAGCAGGAAAAGCTTACTCCACTCCCGAGTTCTCCCTCGTTCCAATTAAACTCTAGTAGAATCGAAATGGTCTTATGACGGTTCACTCGATTCTCGATCATATTAAGATTCAACTTTACAACTCACACGAGAACGAGAAGCCAATGATGCATTTTAGCCATTACGAAACCAGATGATCTATAAACCAACAAGGTCAGGTCCAAGCCTAGACCATAATCTAGCTCATTCTACATTAAACACAGTAATCTAAACAAACATAAACCTCAAAAAATTTGATATGATCACATAATCAAGCAAGTCTCTCACATAGTCACTGTGTTGTTGTTGTTTCTTTTATTTCTCTGTCTAATAAGGTGTTCGCAACAATGTGATAAGATTCAAAAATGGTATAAATATTTACATTTTACCAAAAAAATAAAAAAAATTCTCTTACCAACGAGAAATCGAAATTTCCTCACCTGATTGTTACTCGTAGCCTCCGCCGCGAGCGTTCTCATCCTCCTCAACAGTGGTCGTCAAGTAAACCCTAGGCAAGTCCGTCTCCTCGAACGTCTTCTTCTCGTGAGCCACGTCATCCTTCTTCAACAGATAACGCTTGATTTGCGGGCGGTTACGGTGCTGATCCCTCGCGTGGTACAAGATGTTGTACACATTCTCTGGATCCGCGGTAGGTACGATCGCCTCTTCGTCGATCGTGGCGGGGCATCTGATGCGATACTCCGTCGCCTTGGGAACGGACTCTAGGTACTCCGGATGAGCGCAGGGTCCGGTTATCTCCCACGGCTTCTTGATGAAACGTCTGAGGTTTTGCACGAGGGAGGATGTCGCCGTCGCCGCTGATTTCGCCATTGATGATGGTTAGAGAGAGCTTGGTGTGAGTAGTTTCGATTCTAAAATGCTTGATTGGTTTACGCTAAACCGGGATTTAACTGGTTTTGGTGAGGACATGAGAGAGACGAAGAGATTTCGTGGGCCTCTTAACGGGCTCAATTATTTTAAAATAGGCCCAAAATGTTTTAAAGAGAGTTATTTAACTTATTGTTAGTTAGGGTTCGTGTCGTGGATGCTTTGAAGTTAGGTTCCGGCAACTAGACGATCAAAGTTGCGATTTTTGAGCAGGGGACGATGGTGAAGAGTGTTATCTCAATGGATCAGCTGAAAGCTCTGTGGCACTCTGAGGTCCACAATGAGCAGAAGTGGGCAGCTAACATGGTAAAGTCTCTTTCTTTTTCTCTCTCTATGAGGAGTCTGTTTATGTTTGGTTTGATTCTGAGTTGAGCTACGAAGTTGATTCTCTATGACTTCAATTGAACTTTGTTGGGTATTGCAGCTATTGTGAGAGTCAAGGTTTAGGGGTTTATCTTGAATTGAGTCAGTTGAGTTTAGACTTTGATTCGCTTTGCATGTTTCGAGACGCCAAGTCAGAGCTTTTCTTTGTACATTTGATGATGTCTTGAGCAATTGTTTGAATCCGAATTTGGGAATGTTGGGTTTCTCAGAGATTTAGATTTTGTCAAATCACAAGTCCATGCCTTGAAAGTATATGAATATCTTGTTCTTTTGATGCTCGACTTTGTTTTTTACATTTAAAATCTGATGTGTTCTTCTTACCATCGTAATCTGTCTCACCTTTGGTTGTCTCTCTACTGGTTGGGTGCAGAAACTTGTGAGAGCACTTGGGGTGTTTGCAGGAGGAATCTTCCTCATGCGTGGCTTTGGTGATCTCATGGCTGTCTGAAGCAAACCTGATAACAACGGAGGATCGTCTCTTATTTTCTCAATTTTTTTTGTACTTCTTCAATGTCTTTTCTCTCCATCGAACTGGTGGTCTGGTTTATGATTCCACCAATGTTATACAAATATCTCAGTTCAAGATTTGTTTCTTGTTCTCAGTGACTCGGATTTTATCATATGCTAAAGAATTTGTTTTTTCATTCAAAGTTAGCTCTATGTTGCATTTTCATTTTTTGTAAACAAGCTTACTCAATGTCTCCTCTGTATACTTGAGTAAAGATTTTTTTATGCTTCATAGTTTCAGAAGGTGGCTCTAAGCCTCTAATTTACCTGAATGTCTTCAACTTCTCATATATCATAAATAGTGGATATAAAACATAAAGTTGGAATTCAATTTCTGTGTGTCTGAAATGAGAACCTTCGAACATGAGCTCTAGTCTAGTTTGTTACTCAAAACACCTAAATAATAATGAGAAAAGTTTCACAGAAACAAAAAACTAGGCTTCAAATCTCACCATGGCGCAATTTATAACTTAAAAGTGCGGAAAACAAGAACCAAACAAGGTTTGATAAAAGATAAAGAAAGCAAGAGTAGTTCAGAATTATTTCTTTGTCGCGGCAGGTCTATTAGGTCCCAAGTAGTTTGTGACCAATCCCATTATAGCAAACCTGTTTCAAATACAAGAAAACTCGAGTCATCATCAACAACAATCAACACCATGGCTCATATTGTCTCGGGATTTGAACAGAAAGTGGTATAAGCAATTGCGTTTGGCTCTCTAACTAATGAAAACGACGAGAGTGAGGAAGGGAACCATACATCATAGCCATGGAGATCTGCTTCAAATCAGTCTCCAAGTTCCTCATATTGGCCAGCGACTGAGCACAGAATATAAGCGCAAGCCACGAGCATATCTTGTACTGAATACACACAACAACAACAAAACAAAACAAAAACCATCTCTTATCCATTAGACTCCAAAGAAACAACTCATCTTCTCATCCATTTGAACTGTGCTCAAATCTCAAAGGAGATCAAATCTATCTCTAAGTCTAATAACATGATTCAATCACACTCTTGAGTAGCTAGAATCTGCCAAATCTAAGGAAACTAAGCTAAATCAATTCAATCGAAACTATAACATCCAATCACAACTGCTATCTCATCCATTTGAACTGTGCTCAAATCTTAAAAGGAGATCTAACTCTATAACATGATCCAATCACACTCTGAGTAGTTAGAATCATCCAAATCTGAGGAAACTAAGCTAAATCGATTCAATCGAAACTATAAGATCCAATCGAGCTACAGATTGCTGTTGATTAATCGAAGATCCGACGACCTAGCTCACCAAATCTGAAGCGTAAACAACCGGATCAAGAGTTTCTAGAAGCGAGCAAGGATCACATGAGATCTAGTGTGTAAACTTACTCTGAACATAACCCCAGAGACGCCGAGGATAACCGCGATGAATCCGGAGTAGTCAACGGGGAGATCCTCCGGGGCAATAGGTCGCGGAGTGTAAGGCTTCGCCGCCGAAGGCTGCCGTGGATCGTTCGCCGACGAAACGTTCCCGTGACTGTGAGACATCCTCTCTCTCTCTCTCTCTCTCTTACTTCTCTCTCTAAAACTTGCCGTCACTGTAAAATCTGATCTACTGTTAATATTGCTCCTTCGATCATATAACTACACCGCAGTAACTTTTTATTTTTACACCAGTTAATAATTTTTTATTTAATCCAGTTAAATAAGCTTCACAGTATAATTACAATTATACCCTTTATGTTTCTTCTTTCATAAGCCCTATAAGAAGAATAGCTCTCGCCGGCGTCTCTACGCCGCCGGCATCGAACCGTCGTTCGTCTACTGAAGATTTTGAGAAGCCTTTAAGCTCAAGAGCTATGAGCGCCTCACAGTTTCCTCCGCCTGCTTCTCCATCTCCAGCGTCTTCTTCGCGATCGCTAGCTTCTCCATCTCCATCTCCATCTCCGGCGAGTTTATCATCATCATCATCGTCATCGATGAGGCTATGGAGGCCAGCTGCTCAGCGGAATCTAAGGAACCAGTGGTCAAAGCTCTCGACTTTCCGGCAACAGTGGGTCGCCGCTTGTTCCGGCGGAAAATCTCACGCCACTTCGCTCGTCAATGCGTATCTATCCCAAACGTGTGGAGCCCTTACTAACTTTGATGTGTGATTAAATTAAAAAAGATGAATGCTTTTAAATCACTTTGTGTTTTGTATGGCTAATAGGTTTGTGCCAGCAATGAAGTTTGGTGCGTTGAGTGACATGGTTGGTATCAAGGAGAAGACTTTGAAGAAGCTGTCTAAGCAACAGGTGAAAAGTTTTTAACTTTACTACACTCTTTGTGTTTTTTACTTCACATATTGAGTCTTTGTATGTTCAGAGTTCGTGTCGGATCAAGCTTCTATCTTCGTACAAGGAAATGGTGAGTGTGTGTGTGCACATGACTATCTAATATTCTTGTGAATTTGGAACGTGTAAACAATTATGTGGTTGGTAAAATGCAGGTGGCTGTTGTTGTTGAGATGGTGAATGTAAGTAGTTCTCTGAGATGTTATATGAAGCCGAGTAGCGGATCGATTATACAGTTCTCTGGCTCTAAGGAAGATTCAGATGATGCTGGAGACTGCGGTGGCATCCCTGTGTTTAATTTTTTGAATGTCTCTGCATTTGGTAAGCTCATTAACCAAAAACTAGTCATTGATTACTTGATTCACCTTTTTCTGCAATGTTGATATGATCACAGAGACGATGGCTGAGGAGCTTGTGGAGATGTTCAAACGAGAAGTAATGCTAAAGGTAAAGTTTACTTTCTTCCTCCTTACTCAATTCTGTATATAATCTCTAGGCTCTTAATTAGCTTCTGATTTTGTTTTCTGCCATAACGTCATTATTCAATAGAGATTACTTGTCATGGAACTGGTCTCTTTAAGCTGTGAAGTTCCTCAACCGGTGAAGCTCAGTTGGTCAGCTGAGCTTTACCATGGAGAGTTTGATGATCTCTCCAAATGTTCTTTATACTCCAATGAGCCAATTCTCCCCAGACTGAGAGAAGATAATCTCGGTATTTCTTCTGTATCACATACCAACCAGCCAACCTCGGAAATTTTGCAGGTATGTGGGATTTGTTTTCAGGAAAAATCTTCTGTTAAAATTATCTTACAAGGTCTTTTTTTTGCTATGCAGATTTACTTGACAACTTGGCTTGCAGAGATAAACATTGACAGTCATAGGTAAGTATTTACAGTTTGACCACTGTCATTCTCGAGTTCTACTCTTTCTGATGAGAGCCTGTGTTGCATATTTTGTTACAGGGTGGATGAGATATTAGCGATGGCCGGGGAAGAAATTAGACTCACCTTCTAAAGTTTGAAAGCTGTTCCTTAAGCGTCTGGTTAAGTTTCTGCGACTTTAAAGCATGACTGCTTCTACAAAGCTCTAAGTGACTTAAGAGACAAGAGGAAGAGATTTTTAGAACCTTAGCTTTGTTGAAATTATATTGTTATGTTTTGTTTACTGGAAACCATAGGTTGTAACCTTATTAGATTTTCTGTTATGAGCAATTTTTCTTTACTAAGTATACAAAATATTCTGACTTGCAATAATCATATATGATCATGAATACATTAATTCTTCATGTCTAGTAGGAAATCTCCGGCTTCTTAACAATAGAGACCTTCACAGTTCTCAGAATCCTGACCAACTACTAACTCATACCCACCCAAGAAATACAAACATCTGGTGCACGAGATACATATGAATGGGAACTACTGGCCAAAAACAGAATAATATGATGGATTCATCAATGGTTAGAGAGAGAGACAGTGTACCCTGTCTGGAACATTCTGAGGCATTGGAGCTATAGTAACATATCTTTGTGGGTTTAACCTAAGTGAACTCACGTTCCGGTCTGTAGATGAGGATGTTGGGTGGAACTTCGCAAAACGATTGATCACTGCAAACTTCTCTAGATCCTGGACTTCCACGATCAAGTCAGCAATTGTTGATCCGTTCTGTAGTCTGCAAAAAAAAAAACAGATGTTCATGAGATCAAGCCGCCATAACGAGTACCCATTAAGAACTAAAATCAATTACTAGAGAGAGCTAGGCATGGTCTTTTACCCTGCAAAGTTATTTTCTAGTTTCTGTGACCTGCTAATGAAATCTTCAGCAGCTTTGGAGATGTACTGGTCACTGGTTGTTTCAGTTTTCCTTCTCTCAGACACCCTACACAAGAGTGGATAAGTTTGTGTTAATACATAACCTCAAACTCTCCAGCATTTCAAGGATAACAAACAGTACATATCCTTACGGGTTTGATTTGTTCTGGGGCAAAAGGCATTCGTTCCTATCAGTAAAAGTGGAGCTACATGTATCTCCTAGTGCACCTCTTGCAGCAGTATATGCAACAAACTCATAGTTTGAGCTAGCAATCAAAGATATTACCCTAGCAGGAGGCGGGCGAAATAGTTGTTGCATGAGTTGTGTTGTATATATAAGCCTTCTCTTTGATCTGAGTCGTGGGCCATCCTCAAGTAAATTCCCATATTCCACCTGTGCGAACATAAGCCATCAACTTATTCAACAACATTGGACAACGAGACAGGCGAGAGAAAGTATGTAATGAGGAAACTCACCTTTTCAGCAAATTGATTGGTTGCTCTGGCCCAATCAACCTCCGCCTCACTGTAAAGAGTATAGTAGATTAATACGGTAATCTATATGAAAGATTAAAAATCAATATTAGTGCTCATAAGCCACACACCTGAGAGTCTTAAGCCTCTGGGAACCATGCATGACTTCTTTATTCCAAGATAGAAGCTCTGATGTTGCGGTTTTGCGCTTCTTTGGTTTAACAACATTCATAAGTTCGTCAGTTGCACCACGAGGCAATGACTCAGATGAGGGAATCTCCGCTCCTGGTGCGGAGCCTGGCATTTTCTGCGTATTAAACTGCTTTGGAGATTGAACATTATGTGAGCCATCAGCCGAACTCCCAACATTAGAAGATTTTTCTCCTATCTTCAAGGGGGTGAAAGTTCCATATTGATTATACCAGGATGGAGCCATCTGAGGACTGATTTGTTGTTGATGATCTGCTCCAGCCGAGGCAGAATGATTCTTATTGGAGAAACTCTGAGAAACAGTTTGGCCGAAAGGTAGCGAGTGGTTCTCTGATTCCTTGTGATTCAATCCATCTCTCAGTAAACCATCAGATCTTAAAGGTGACTGTTGCACCTCTTTGGAAGCTACCTTTTGAAGATGAACAGAACTATCCTCGACTCTCTTCACAGTCATCTTGGGTGCGTCACCCTCCCCACTTCCAGCCATACGCTCATTGTGACGCACGTCATCTTTTGGACGGTTGTTAGAAGGAAGAGAGCGATCCAAGGTTTGATGATTGATCTGCCCCATTTTGGAGAACATCGAAGCAACACCAGCTGTTTGTTTTGCACCCATATCTTGACCCTGCAACTCATGCATATTCACCATGTCCCTCCCACTTAATGACATGTCTCCTCCATTTTGAGAGGATAATTGATTTCTCTTCTCCTGCCTTGAGAAGATGTCTTCTACGTGGCTATTGGTAACTGGATGCGGCCGTAATATATCTGGCTGAGGCTTAGGTGGCTGGTTCCAAAACCGATGTTGCGGTGCTGAAGTACCGGCTCCTGAGTCAGACCTCATACCAGAAGAGGAACTCTGCTGAGGCGAACTGAATCCAACCCGAGGCTGAGGAGCAGACAGCATAGGAAACCCTTCAGCTGAATCTCCTTTGTTGTTGTGGGTCGTAGGATTTAGCAGGGAAGGTGTTTGTGCTGAATAGTCACTGCTTCGGTCTCTTTCTTTCACTTGAGGGGTCGACAACTCAGAAGATGATCTGACTAAATGGTTAGGAGTTAACTGTCGGGTAGAAACAGGCGGCAGTTGATTTTGGTGATACCCTTTGGAATATGGGAAACCAGAGGTATTGTTGCTTTCTCCTGGTCCTTGATAAGTGGATTGCTGTGGAAAAGATTGACTAGATGCCCATGGAGCAAACCTTGATTGACTTGTTGCTCCTTTTTCAGGGGCAGTATGAAGTGAATTCAATGGCTGCAAAGAGTTCATAGAAAACTGCACGTTATCAGGTGAGGGAGCTGGTTGAGATGGCGGAGCCAGCTGTAAACTAAACCCCTGAGAAGCAGATGACTGACTATGCCTAAATTGACCACCATTTTCTGCAGAGGGTGTTGATTCAGGAATTTTGAAAGCATCTGTTTCCACAGAACGCTCCTCCGGCTGGTTCACCTTGTGAAGAAGCTCAAGCATTGTCTGCCTGCGGAGGAAAAAAATCAGAAAGGCAATTGCAAGCACATAGGGAATAAGATTTACTCAATGATAATAAGTGAAAACAGTGAGTTGAGGGTAGTTAGGTAACTCTGTCAGTTAGTTGACAGACTAAACCTTTTCCACCCAAAGAAAAAGTACCTTGACGCACTCTGCACTTGATTACACATATCAACACTTCTGTCGGCTGAAGCAGATGTACTAGGTGAATTCTCTGAACCCATGCCTTGTGAAACAAGTCCCTGCCATAATAAAGCCAAAAGAATGTTCAGAGGGATTCAGATTACTAGAACAACGTCAAAAACCAACGGATAAAAAATTTACCCTGTCAATTTGCATGTTCATAGGTGGCTGGCCAAGTGACTTTGACTGCCCAAAATACCCTTGATTTCCTCCAGACACCCGGTCCAATGCGGGTGGCAAATGAGAATTTTTTTCTCGATAAGGCTCGTTAGTGACGCCAATATTCCCCATGGGATGATAGTGAAATTTGCGACTAATTTGACTGCCATCTCTATGATTCACTTGAGGGGTAGCTTTCTCCACAGAGTTATTACCCAAATGCTGTTGGTTTTCCTGGACACCCCTAGAAGCAGTAGACTTGTTTTCCGCAGTGGCAATGCCAAATCCATAGTTTGCCTTCATTTGTAGATTTTGGGTGAAGTGATTCTTCTGTTCAACAGGAGCAACTAAGTTTGGATTAGAAGCAGCCTTCCAGATACCAAATCCATCTCCAATCCCCTCATTCGTTTGAATAGAGCCCGAATCATTGTGGAGTCTCTCACTTAGTGCATTTGAAGCCTTGACGCCAAGATTCTGGACCCTGTTACCAAAGCCTGCGTCATTACTGGATGTTTCTGCTACAGCAGATAGCATAAGAGCACTCCAACCCCCACCTTTCAAAGAGGGGCATGCATCATTAAGGTCAGAACTACTGGACATCAGGTTTCCCGTCAAGCTCATATCAGTGTCGTTTCCAAATGCTTCCCACAAATTGTCATCCGAACCAAACAAAATCTTTTCTTCTGTTGGATCTAAGGCTGTCGACTTCTGTGACCCAGAAACATTTCCAGGCGCTTTTATATATGATTTTTCTGGTGGACCAGAACCCTTCATCTGATCGAGTTTCTCCTGCGCTGAAACGTTTCTATCGTGTGGATCATCTTGCTGGAAACATTCGAAATTTGGGCTATCATTTGAACCTGGAGCTGAAGAATTTGAGAACATCGCTCTCTCCTGGTATGTGGATCTAGGTAGCATAAAACTATCAGGCTGATTGGTGAGAGAGGAACCATGCTCCGAAGCTAATCTGTTCATCTGAACGGGAGAGAAGGAACTTTGAGGTGCATTTGCTTCACCAAGTGGCATGCCGTACAAGGAAGGTTCAAACTGTAAGTTCGCCTGACCGTGCTCAGCGCCAAGCCCACTGGATGAACCTTGAACAAATGGTGAAATGCCGCGATGCATCCAGTTTGTATTTCCTGACACAAGATCAGGCTGCCAACCATTACTAGACGCATCCTGAAGAGGGATCCCATTAACCAAAAGGTGTGATTGATTATCACTTGAGCGATTTCCATTTACTGCATTTGAATTCAAAGAGTTGAGCTGCCTGGCCTGCAGCTGTTTCTTATGAAGCTGTTGTTGAAGTTGATACTCGTGCATTTGCTTAGCCATAACTTGCTGCTTTAGTAGTTGCATATCATTGAACGTCATCTGCTGCCTTGGAAACGGCTGGAGGATGCCAGGCGGCGGCTGGCTGTTTAATTGCTGTTGACCACCGAAGAAATCATAATTAACCGGAGATTCTCCTCCCATCTCAAACCTCATAGGAGTTTTCTGAATGTCGGAAGTAAACCCTTTCGCTGATAAGTTATCCCTACTAGATTCTACACCCACTCCCGAAACATTCGACCCATTCTGCATCGCCATCCAATTCATGTAACCATTTGTGAGTTGCTGATTATCTTGCAATAGACTTCTGGAGTACTCAGCCCTTATAGGTTGCTGCTGCTGCGTAAAATTCAAACCCTGGTGTGAATTTGAAGATTGCCATCTCTCGGGATCAACTGGAATAAGCAAGCAAGGAAACGTTTAAAATCTCCAGCAACATCCCACAGAAAAAGCTAGAAGTTAGTCATAAGGAGACAAAACGCATACCAGGTTGTTGTTGTGTGTTACAACTCTCCAGATTGTTAATAATGGATGTGTCTATATGCCTCTGGTTTCCAACTAAACCGTTGCTGAAACCGGACCAGCTTCCATCAACCACCTGAGACTGATGCTGGTCTTGAGATAGGCCTTCTTGTCCAAAGAAATTGTGGATCCTCTCTCCGTATTCGTTTCCAGACATAGATTCAGCTCCTAAGAATTATTCTAAATATCTGGAACCTCGAATAGAAACAGAACAAAGTTCAAGATTGTCGTCTCCTCGAGAATTCATGAGCTGCCTTCAACTAACATCCTCGGAATACTCTCAATATCTCCTGTTAAAACAAACAAAACAGTTACTACTTATTTGAAGTTGTTTAACACACACACAACAACAACAAAGACCACAGAGCATAATCCTCAACTCTGATTCACTACATAACCAAAACATTTGTTCAACGCCCTCAGATTACAACTTAGCTCCAATGAGATTCCGAAAACTATAAACACACTCAATGTACTCCAAATCCAGCAAACTTGAGACCACATTTGATACTACTAAACGTCATTCAAGATCTTTAAACCAAAACCAACTAAAGCTCAATCCTTTATCAACAGCTCAAAATCAGATTTTTTTTTTTTTTTTACAGAATTGCTTTAAAATCTGGCGAATCCACTCGAGATCAAAATCAAATCGAAGCTTCAAACATTACACTAACCAAGAATTAAACCTCAAAACGAGAGCTTTCAATGCTTAAATTCCCACCGAGACACTTCAATAATTGAGTATTATAAAATCAATCTCACATACTGAAAAAGTTTAGGGTTTCTGAAAAGGGGAAAGAGAGAAAGATGCGAACTTACACTTGTATGTATCTACAACAAAGGGAAAGCCTTTCTTCTTCCTCCCAGCAGCAATTTCGAATGAGTGCGTTTAGGGTTTCCGAGCTCGAGAATTAACGGAGAGAGAGAGAGAGAGATAAAGTGATCGCAATTTTTTTTTTTCAACGGCGGGGGCAGGAGCAATGACTGAGGTTCGGAAACCGAAGCGAGTTTCAGGCTCGGGTTACGAAGCAGAGATTAGAAAGTCTCTTGTAAAGAGAGAAGGTTATAGAGTTGGTGTAAGTGTGGGCCAGTGACGGACCATTTGCAACCAAGCCCACTTAAAACGTTGATACGACAATGTAAACATCGTCTCTCATAAATACTTTCTTCAGTGGTTTTTGTTTAGACTTTTACCGATTTTATCTTATTAGCCACGAGAAAATTTTCGTTTTACCACTATCGAGTAAGATTTTAGCTGAGTTTTGTATTTTTTTTCACAAAATTAAGATGGGAAAGAAGAAGATGGAAACATGTCAAAACAATTTTAACTGATTTTTGTATTTTTTTTTTTTTTGTAAAAAGGCTTAAGTTTTGTATTTTTTTCGTCAGAAACATATAAAATGATATTTTTAAGAACAAACGCAAATTAATTTATGAAAAAAACAAAAGAATAAAAAGAACTGAGTTAAATACCCATTTAAAATTTGTTTGTTTAGTTATGTTAATGAATAAATTTACAATTTCTTATACATGTATTTGTACGAGCTCAAAATTTTATATTTTTCTGAAATCCCAATAAACAAAATTTAAAATGGTGAGTGTGCACATGACTATTTTGTGTAGTAGTACTAGATTGGATTCGGGGAAATAATTTAAAATTTTGTGTAAAGTATTTCGTCCGGCCAAATGGATATAATATTTTATTAATGCACATACGAATACTACAAATTAAAAGAAACATTTTACGTGTAGCACTAGGCTGTTTACATATGAAATGAAAACAAATGTCGTTTTTTTTTTAAACACTAAAAAATGTCGTATATTTTTCAAACAAAAGTCGTATTCTTCTTTAGCAAATATTTGATTTACGGCCGCACGGCTGACAAGAAGTGGAGCTTCGGTGTGCATTACGTAATTTAAGATGTCTATCTTATCTCTGGGTGGACTGTCAAAGTGTCAAGTGCATTTAAATAGGAAGAGAACAGTCACTTTTACTAAACCATTTCGACGTTTTTGTAAATAAAAAGAGGTCAGTCGCTTTTGCCATAATTGATAGCTAGTCTTCTACTATAAAAAGAGAAGAGAACAAAAAAAGCGTAAGCGTCACTTCTTGGTCCATTCTCCAATAAACAAAGATTTTGTCAACAATGTTTTATCTATTTGCAAGATCTTCGTGTACTCCATGTACAGTACAAACAAGTGTTCAGAAAATAAAATTAACTAAAAAGATGAATACTGACAACATTGGAAACTACCTCACAAAAAGTACATTTCTAAGCAAAACATTCTCTGGTTGGGATATAACTAGAACACGGCTTCAAATAGTGAACGTGTTCCTTGTGGTCCAAAAAGTCCTAATAGTTTACGTATCCATCGTTGACAAAAGAAAAAAAAAAGTCCTTAGAGCATCTCCAAAGGCACTCTATTTTTTCCTCTATAATTTACACTAAAATAGAGTAACTCTATTATAGAGTTAAATTTGCTCCAATGGTTCACTCTATAATAGAGTTACTCTATTTTAGAGTGAAATATAGAGGAAATTATAGAGTGTGATTGGAGATGGTCTTATAAGTGATAATCGGTAGTCGCTTTTTAATTCTTGATTTTAAATTTTATTTTCCTGTCAAATGTTATTCTTGTTCTCATGTGAGGAACTTCCGGGTTAAGAGAAGAAAGGTACATAAATTCAACCAATTTTTTAAACTGATAATCTTATCACTAACACGAAAATTAAAACAACAGAGAATACAACTTACGTAACATTGACAAACCAACAGTTAAACGACAATACATAAGTAGTGCATAAAAACACATACAACCTTAACATAGATGCAAAGAAAAAGCCAAAACTCACACACATCAAAAACCAAATCCAAAAACTAACTTCTCAGAGTTTTAACTCGGATTTGGTGCGGTGTCTGAGTCCTTTCTTTTCCTTTTTAAGTACAAACCCGTTACACGTAGACTCTTAAAATAAACACAAAGGAAAAGTCAAAACTCACACACATCAAAAACCAAATCCAAAACTAAACTTTTTAGAGTTTTAACTTGGATTTGGTTCGGTGTCTGAGTCCTTTCTTTTCCTTTTAGGCACACCCATTAGTCATAGTTCGATGTTCCCCATCACACACACATACATAATCCTAAACATATGTAACATGATAGATGAAACAACCACTAAACCGATATGGCTGCTTCGGTGCATTTACCGACCATGATGGTGAGACCCGTACTCTTTGGTCCCCTACGGGCAGGGATGAAAGTCACCGCACTGTATGCTTCAGCTGGATAAATCATTTGCTCGAAATGTTTCACCAACTTATCTTTTCCCTAAACACGAATGTTAACAATAAGCTTGATATAAAAGAATATATATATGCGTTTACACATGTTGAAGATAGAGTATAGAACTAACCTGGATCCGAGCATGAGCAATTTCAAGTATTTTCCTTGAACCGAAACAACACCATGGCTTGTTGTTGCACGCCGCCTTAAACTTCGACACTGCTTCTGCTTTTGTGAAGTTCACAAATGCATACCCTTTGTTCATTTGGCTCCTGCTCAATTTAGTGCCATTAATTTAGTTTAAAAGAAAGATATAACATGTCGTACTATCAGTCTATGACATTGTTAATTATGTAACAAATATATCAAAGCGAAAACAAAAAAAAATTGAATTGATATATCATCCAGATTATTAATCGATTATCATATCTAAAAAGTTGTATCATCATTAGGTTGTTGCTCCTGCCTACACGCAAACATCTATATAAGTGTATAGGTATGCAAATCGAATAATTTTTTGATGTTGTCAGAGATATTAATCAAAAATTAAGACTAACGAATAGTGATAAAGTTAAAAAAATTAGACAAACAAAAAACTTACTGGAAATCGATGGGAAGATATAAGAAATCATAGGCATTCTCTTCATCTTCCTCTTTGTTATTTTCTTCTTCACAATGCTCATCCAAGAACTGAATAAGCATCTCTCTTCTGCTTACACAGTAATTATAAGATTCGATAAACATCATCATATAAAACAAATTACTTCACGCCTTTGTTTAACAAATACTCTTCTAGTGAATGATATATATTCATATAGATACGTACGTATACTTGTTGGGTATGTTTCTAAGCATGACAGTTGTATCGCCGTTGGACTCAGCTTGATAATGGATCTTCCTCCTCCACACCAGCTTATTACGGTCGTGTCTGCTGCTTCTTTCCCAGCCAAAAACCTTTTTTCTACTGGTCGGTGGAGGAGTCAGCTCTTGGATAGGGTCTTGAGAGTGAAGTGGAGGCAATTCTTGTGTTGCCTCAAACCAAGTAGGGTTAAGATTGTTATACCATAAAGGATAGTACACAATGATTGAAGATAGGGGAGGGAGGTTAGTGTCGGAGATGAAGAGAATCTGAGGTGAAGAGAAGTAGTAGTGATGCAGATAAGGGTTTTGGGGAAAGAAGAGAGGTGCGGCTGGGTTTAGGGTTCTTGAGACATCACCGTTCGTCATCGCCATAGAGGTTCTTATGTTTTCTATGTGCTTTTGATGATTACTATTATTTTCTTATGGAAAGATTTGATATCAACTACGGCGAAGGTGTCCAAATCGTCATCATTTCGTTTTTGTCAGGTGATGAGTTCTTCGACCGTTGATTTTTTGTATAGCATAGAGATCCGTGGCACGTACATATTTGTAATACCAAAGTATGTAGTTAAAATGAGAAGCATATACTAAGTTAATGTTAATGTTAATAAGGCCTTTATCGAGCTGGGCCCATATAATTTCTATGTTAATGTTTCTAGGCCTTTATCGGGCCGGGCCCATATAATTTTTATGTATAATTATTTTTATGTATATTACTTTTTTAGCTTTAGTAGTAGCACAACAATACCAGTTGTGGCTTTTATCATACCTACAATTATATATAATAGACTGATTTAACATGACCATCTAACCAATAAAATAAAGCATACTAGATAGCCTTTCATTTTATAATATATAGTTTTCATACGGACAAATCTCCTAAATAGCACATTTCTAAGTTTATATCACAAAAATAGCACTCAAAAACTAAAATGACCAAAATAGCATTTTATCTTTTGAAAAATTTAAATTTTTTATTTTTCAAAATTTGAAATCTTATTCCCAAAAACTTAACACATGTTACCCTTTTTTTTGTATAAGAATATTACATAATTTACGAATTTTAATTTTTTTTAAAAGGTGAATGACATTTTTAAAAATAATTTATTTAAATAATTTTTTTTTAGAAAATGTTAATTTACCAATTTAATTAACTTTTCATTTTTAATTCATTTATTACTTATGTTTTGATATAATATTGACTATAATTATAAAATTTATAAAATAGTATATAATTTTATTTTTTATAGAATTTTTTTTAACTAAATTTAGTTTTACTATTATTATATTAATAATTACGAAATTAATCAATGCATTAATTTAAAAGATATTTAAAATTTTCTATTAGATTTTTCTTAACAAATAGTCAAGTAGATGTAATTGATTATTTGGATGTAGTATGACTATTTTATAGTAGACAAAAATGACACTTCTCTTTTAATAGAGAAAATACACAGTTAAACATTATTAATATAACTTTTAAGATTTTTTACACGACTTTTCAAAGTAAAATTAGTGATAGATATATATCAATTTAGGGGGTTGTCAAACATAAAGATTACGTTGTGAACATATTGCTAACATGCTTTTTCTCTTTCTTTTTTTTCTCTTGTTTTTTCCTTATTTTTCTCTTATTTTTTCCTTATTTTTTTGTTATAAAATGTAATGAAGAAAAAAAATTAAAACTTTTGTCGGCTTGTAGTAATAACTTCCAAACATAGCTGGAGCCTTATACAATTCGGTGCCTAGAGCAAAAGTAATGACTTCCAATTCCCTTTTTGTGAAGTTTTCTCTTGCCCATAGGAAATACAAAGATTTCTACTTTGAGGTTTTGAAGACGTACATCGGTTGTAGCATTCCTTATTGCTACACTCTACATGATCATTGGAAGACTTCAAGTACCCCGTCAAACCTTAGATAAGTATGTTCTTGGTCGAGTTGCTTACATCTTTCAAGGAAGCATGAGAGAAAAGTACATGCTTCTTTTGATGGAGTTTTTAGAAGATGTTAGCGATTGTATGGGACTCTCCGAAGCTAGATAAGTTTAACACAATCAACTACTTAATATCTTAAACTTTAACATGATATGAAATGCATTAAACATACCGTGTAGTGGAGAGGCAATACATGTGAGAAACATCATCAGCATCATGACGGTTGCAATTATTGCATTCATCTTACACTTCCAAGATGAATCTTCTTCTCTTTCTTTCTTTCTCAACGTTCTTAGTATTGGTAAGAATGATCACTTTGTGTTGAAAAGAAACTAGTGTTTCAAACATATCAAAAGTTTAAGAAGTTGGTAAAATGGTAATGTTTGAGAGAGTTGTGTTGTTAATTAACTACGCTTCTTGTAGTATTCACCATTCCAACACTCAACTTCTACTAGGATGTTTTTGTTTTGTTTTAATCCTTGGACAACAAGAAAGTGATGTTTTACTTTAAAATTTTGGTTGCATGTATTCTTTTGGTTAGCATGTAACCGAGATAATGAAGTTGTTCTACATGCCAAAAGTTTTTGTTAAATATTCTGTCATGACTAAGATGGACGAGATGAAAAAAGCTCATGAATATGAAAGGAACTTTCAACTGTTGAAAGACAAGTTGTAGCAGAGACTGTGATAGGCTAATGTGGTTCCATGTGTTGTTCCTTCCATCATGCCACTCAAAGAAATGGACTTCTACCGCCACAGTGTCAAGAGTATAGCAAAGAAAGATACCATGCCAAGCTGTCCAAACTCTCAAGTAAACATAATCTTATAATCTCACAATCAAATAACATAGACGCAAGGCTTGACTCAGTCACTTTCATCAGTGAAACAAACCACCTATTCTTACACATCTTTCGGTTCATGAGATGTTTGTTGCATCACCATTCTCACACGCAGCATCATCGCTTTAGAAAAATCTGCATTCACTGAACATTTAGTGCATTCACCAGATTGTTGCAGTAGTAACCATACGTTTTTGACTGCTCCATCATACTCAGTGTTTGCATCAATCGCCTTGTAATTGGCTGAAGAGAAGCCTATGTATTTGCACAACAGAAGCTTTGAGTATTTGATGCTTTGTATCAGATTGTTCTTTCATATTTTTTTTTTATTTTTTTCTTATAAAATGTAATGAAGAAAAAAAATTAATATACATAGCTCTTGCAAAAGTCTCGCAAACAAAATATTCAATTATATAGTAACATACATCACACGTAAAGCATATTCCGCGCGAAGCACGGACCAACCCTAGTATATCATATGTGTTACTTATACCAGTTTCTAAATTATACCAGCCTACAATGATGTTCAGTTTTTGTAGCAGCAATTTTCAAAATTCTGTTGTAGAAACTGTTGACACCTGCTACAATCAAAATACACATAATTACGTATCAAACGATAGGTGACACGCCAGTCTAAAACAAAATAACATTATTATTTTTGTAGTATGTTTTTTTTTTTTGGAACGCTATTTTTGTAGTATGTTAAAACAATCAACATATACGTCATAACACTACAGAACACAACAAAAACAAATTATTCAAATAAGAACACTACGAAAACAAGACACGATATGAAAATAACACATTTCGTTTTTTTTTTGTAGTTATTTGAAATCAATCAAATATAAATAGTCACCACACTACTAACTATAAACGTTTATTCCTATTAAGAACACTATGGAAAGTACAGGATATAAAACGAATCCAACTTATCCTTTTGTTTTGGGGTGGGTCAATATCATTCATACATGCTGAAGTAATTCCAAATCGTGTCACGTCAGTAATGGGCCTGGGCCCTTTGCCGACAAAAACGTGGTAGGACACGTGGGTATCCCGAATCCGAGATTCATTTATCCTACGTGGCCACGCCGTGTGTTAGATTATAACCCTCTTTCTCGCTCAGAATCTTTCAACCTTTCGACCTAGACATATTTCCCAGATCCGAAGATCCGAACCGGTAATTACCAGAAAAATCAGATTTTGGATCGGATTCAGATATAGGAAAATATCCAGTCGGATAAGGTTTAAAATCTGGTCGGGTACCGAATCGGATACGGATATTATCCGGGATCCGTACGGGTATCCGAAAGATCCGAATTAAACCTTAATTAAGATAATCCTAGTAATCTATTATGCTTGTTTTCATTTTAACTTTGTTTTGGTTATATTAAAATGGTTATGTTATTTTATTATATTGTAATTTTAGTTATCTTGTTTATGTTTTTTCGGATATTTAGAATATTTTTGGTTCTTTTGAATTAAATTTGGTTCTATCGGGTTAAATGGTTTAGTATACTCAAAGAACCGAACCGAATCCGTTAATATTTTGGTTACTACGGATGTAACTGGATCCGAACCGGATCCAATAGGTACCGAACCGTATCCGAACCGTAATTTTAAATTATCCGAATGATACCAATTTCTTTAGTTCTAAAATATTCAAAATCCAAAAAATCCGACCCGGATCCGAACCGATTATCCGAATGCCCAAGCCTACTTTCATAAATACTTAGACCCAGCGAATTAAAAATATATATAAACTCGAAGCGCATCTGCTTTCGAAAAAGAAAAGAAAAAAATTTGGATTTTGGAATTTTCCGGTGGACTGAAAAGCTTCGTGCTTGGGTGCGTCGATTCTAGGGTTTGTTTTTGTTCTCTCCTTTCGCTTGATCGATCTCTATCGTTATCATCTGATCATCTTCTTCTCCGTCGCGTTTTGATGTTAGGGTTCCCTGCTATTTTATCCCCTTTTGTGATTTTCATTGATTTTTTAGCGATTGTTGTGAATCACGGTTTGTTTTTTAGTTCGAGTCGCTGTATTGAGTATGAAGGATCATGAGCATTGAGCAGATTGATGTATTAAGCATGAACAATTCGTAGGAAGGTGGATTCGAAGTATGATTATTTAATTGCATCTGTTTGATTTTAGACTGAATCTGAGTCAAGTACGATCAATAAAGTTTGAAACTTTGCTGATTTTTAATGACCAAACAATTTTATTTGGTATTTTTTTTTTTTTGTTTTATAGTGTTTTTTCATTCTCTTATGAAAGTGATTTGTTTTTAAGTTTCGCTGAGTGACACGTGTTTTTTCTTGACAGGGCTGAGGAGTTTGTCTTCTATAGTTAAAGTGTGATTGTACTCTGGATGATGAGGATATGGACTCTGTATAGTATATTGATTTCCTCTGTGTGGACCTGACCAAGCCAAGAATCTTTCTGATTGGCTCCAACTTCAGGCACGTGTCTCGAGTTGCAAGTTAGATAGATGGAGGACGATGGAGAAATGGGGATGTTCTCCAAGAATCCAGTTGAAATGGTGGAGTCTCGCGGTGTAATGTTCTCTTGCTTTGTTGCTGCTCTTGTTGGTATTCTCACCATAGCCTACACTGCTTTCCAATGGAGAAGGAATATCAACTTGAGTTGGACAAAAGCCATAGCCAGGTCGAAGAAAAATCCAAAGGCGCGGCATAAGACTCCCGTTGCTCCACATAGCTGGGAGCTTCACTCTATATCTCGCGCCAAGAACTTGAACTGCTGTGTATGCTTGAAGTCGATGTCGCCGTCGCAGACGATTGTAGCTTCTGAAACTTTTGTCCACAGGTGTACTATCTGTGGTGCAGCAGCGCATTTTAGTTGTTCGTCAAGTGCTCCTAAAGATTGCAAATGCGTCTCCATGGTTGGGTATGAGCATGTGGTGCACCAGTGGGCGGTGCGGTGGACGGAAGGTGCTGATCAGACTGATGACTCTTCGTTTTGTAGCTACTGTGACGAGTCGTGTAGTAGCTCCTTTCTCGGGGGTTCGCCTATATGGTGCTGCTTGTGGTGTCAGCGTCTTGTCCATGTCGACTGTCACAGTAATATGTCGAGTGAGACAGGGGACGTTTGTGATCTAGGCCCTCTTAGAAGGCTAATTTTGTGCCCTCTTTATGTTAAGGAACTGACTCGGAATCCATCTGGAGGGTTTTTGAGCACGATCACGCATGGCGCAAATGAACTTGCGTCTACCGTCCGTGCCAGTATCAGGAGTCAAAGTAAAAAATACAAGCAAGGTAATGAAACTTCAGTGGATTCGGGTAATAGTGGTAGCAATTGTGATGAATCGACGGAAAGCACAGCTGATACAGGTCCGGCTGTTAATGGCACCCATGCCGTGTTGGAAAATTCAGGGAGCGTTATGAATGGAGGTTCCTCTCACGGGGACAGTGATAGCAATGGCAAGCTGGAGAAGAAGCCCAGTGTTAAAAGAAGCGGGTCTTTTGGCCAGAAAGATGAACATCAGGCACTAAGGTCGAAACTTAAGTATGAGCTAGCTGATTTGCCTTCTGATGCAAGACCGTTGTTGGTTTTCATTAACAAAAAGAGTGGTGCTCAACGAGGTGATTCCCTTCGTCAGCGCCTTAATCTTCTTCTAAATCCTGTGCAGGTTTGTAAACTAGTCACACAGTTATGTCTGTAGACTTTTCCAATGCATTTTGACTGGTTATTGTGTTCAAGTTTATTGATGGAGTTGTTTCGTGCAGGTCTGTGAATTGAGTTCAGCGCAGGGACCAGAAGTGGGACTGTTCCTCTTCAGGAAGGTTCCTCACTTTAGAGTTCTTGTCTGTGGTGGAGATGGCACTGCTGGTTGGGTATTAGATGCCATAGATAAACAGAATTTTGTCTCTCCTCCTGCGGTGGCTATCCTGCCTGCTGGAACTGGGAATGATCTAGCCCGGGTATTGAACTGGGGTGGTGGTTTGGGTTCTGTCGAGAGACAAGGAGGCTTATCTACAGTATTACAGAACATTGAACATGCAGCAGTCACTGTCCTTGATCGTTGGAAAGTATCGATTCTGAATCAGCAAGGAAAGCAGCTCCAGCCACCAAAATATATGAACAATTATATAGGTTAGTTAACCTATCTGATGTCAGTTCCAGACTCCTTTGCTCTTGTTTGCAGCTTCGTTTTTTTGCAAAAACTCTTAGCAGGACTTCTTTGGGTTAAAACCATTTGCATTTGAATCTTTATAATTAAAATTGTAGAAGGATATAGTCTCTCGTTTAATAACTCCATGCCTGAGGTCTAGTTTGAACCATGGCCATTGTGTATTTTTGATCCTTGTAAATGATTTGACTGCTGTCCTGAAACCTGCAGCCTATAAATTTTGGCTCACGTTACAAATCTTAACAGGTGTTGGGTGTGATGCGAAGGTTGCCCTTGATATTCACAATCTACGGGAGGAGAATCCAGAGAGATTTTATAGCCAGGTGACGAAAGAAACCTGAATTGATGAAATTTTAATATAGCCTCAGGACTCATTAGTCATACTATTTAACTGGGATTATTGTAGAGAAGCTGTACTGTTGATACTTAATCTTTGAAACTGACATTTGAATGCTCTCTATGTGCAGTTTATGAACAAAGTTCTATATGCTAGAGAAGGTGCAAGGAGTATAATGGACAGAACGTTCGAAGATTTTCCCTGGCAAGTTCGTGTTGAGGTGGATGGTGTTGAAATCGAGGTTCCTGAGGTAAGTCACAGTAACTACCTTACAAGAAAAAACAAATGATAGTTAAGGCTGTAACATCTCTGCTAAATCTCTGAAGGATGCTGAAGGAGTGCTCGTTGCAAACATCGGAAGTTACATGGGAGGTGTGGATTTGTGGCAGAATGAAGATGAAACATATGAAAACTTTGATCCGCAATCTATGCACGACAAGATTGTAGAAGTCGTGAGTATATCTGGAACATGGCACCTTGGCAAACTTCAGGTGTGATAATGATCATCTTACAAGTTCCAGTTGCATTGTATCTTGTAAAACTAACATCAGTTGTGTTTCTCCCTCACATAATCAGGTTGGGCTATCACGTGCTAGAAGGTTAGCTCAAGGACAATCAGTCAAGATACAACTCTGTGCGCCGTTGCCTGTGCAAATTGATGGAGAACCTTGGTTTCAACAACCGTGTACCTTAACCATATCGCACCATGGCCAGGTCTTTCACTCCACTTCCCTAACTAAGGATTCTAGTTTTGTGTGAAACTGATCTTTGTTTTTTCTCATTTATCTTCATTTGCAACAGGCTTTCATGCTGAAGAGAGCCGCAGAGGAGCCACTGGGTCACGCAGCGGCTATAATCACAGATGTTCTAGAAAATGCAGAAACCAATGAAGTGATCAACGCTTCACAGAAGCGAGCTCTGCTTCAAGAAATGGCTCTACGGCTAACCTGAAAAAGAAAAGACAAAAACCTTCCCTCTTCAGCAACCAAACATCATTGATTCATTGGCTAGTCACTGTCTAATAGAAGTTTTAAAGTGTGTGTTTACATGTCAAATCCGCTGAATGAAAAAGCGGGTTATGTGTGGAATTAGGAAAAAAAAGAAAAAGAAAATGGAACCTGGTTCCAAGAATTTTGGCTGTTCTCAACGTGTTGTGCCATAAAGTCATGTGTGGAACTGATACAAAACTTGTTAAATTATCTATCATCTTTTTTTTTATAATATTACATCTCCAGAATTTCTTTTCTCTTCTATATACATGCCATCTTGAAACTGCATTAGCGTTAATCACATAGTACAATTCGGTTTAATACAAAACCGTGATTATTTAACTGGTTATCTTGTAAACAAGAAACCTCTCTGTATATAAAAACTAAAAAGAGGTCTAAAATGTAACAAACTCATTGAAGTGGGTGTAACAGAAAATCAACAACTTTCTCCAATTTATATTTATTTTTCGGTCCTCCAACTTGGCTTATTTTTAATATATAACCCACGAGAGACCTTGACTCTCACCTAAAACCTCGATTAAAAAATCCGTATAATTTTAACCCAATCGATCTCCTATCCTCCCTTTGAGCTCATCCGATTCCTTTGAAACTTTCTGGGTTTCGAGATTTTTCCATTACAATATTAGTTTTTTTTCTTCTCTTTGTAATAATATTATCAATTCAACTGCGTTAGAATCGGTGAAGAATCGGAAGCACGAAGATGGGGTGTTGCGCGAGCAATACAGCAGGAGGAGGAGGTTCAAAGGCTAGCCGGATGGCACGGTGGCGATCCACCGGCATTATTGGGCTTCGTGACTCCAAATTAAAGGTGAAGAATCTGATTTTGTATTCATATGAATGATTTCGAAAGTTTGATTAGACGAAAAGTCACAAACTTTGATTGCTTGGCTGATGAATTTCAGCATAAAGATTTTGTTTTTAGGGTTTATATTTGGGGAATTTTAGACATGATTAGCTGATTATGTATTGAAAGAATCTATTGAATTGATTGATAAAACTGTTTTGGCACTGTATGCAGCATAAGATTTTGTATTAGGGTTTATGTTTGGGGATTTTAGACAAGATTAGCTGATTATGTATGGAAGAACTTATTAAATTGATTGCTAAAAACTGTTTTTGGCATCTATCTGTATATATGAAATGATTGAGAGAGTTTGATTAGATGAAAAGTTACAAACTTTGACATAAGAATTTGTTTTTAAGGTTTATGTTTGGGGATTTTAGACAGGATTTAGCTGATTATGTCTCGTTTGTGATTTGTTTTTTTTTTTTTTGTTGAGCAGACATTTCCTGATGAAGTGATTGTAATGGAGAGAGCGGTACGAACACTCGATCTAACACACAATAAGATCTGTATGTCCTTCTTCACCAAAAGTCTTTATCTTTTTTTTTATTGTGTTTCAGAGTTGTAGTTGATAAGGCTTTTGTTATTTTTTTCACCATTTATGCAGCGGATGTTCCTGCAGAAGTTAGCAAGTTAATCAATATGCAGCGTCTGGTGAGAGACAGCTTTGAATCTCTTGTACATTATCATTGATCTTCTGAAACTGTTGATGATTCAAACTTTAATCTTATTGGCAGTTAATAGCTGATAATTTAATTGAGCGTCTTCCCGGGAACCTTGGGAAACTTCAATCTCTCAAAGTTTTGATGCTTGATGGAAACCGCATTAGCTGTTTGCCTGATGAATGTAACAACAAGAGCTCTCTTTATTACAATGTATCTATCTTAAAACGATTTTGTGTATTTATTATTTGTTATTTTTTTTTTTTTTTTGCAGTGGGTCAGTTGATAAGGCTTGAGCAACTATCAATCTCAAGAAATATGCTCATATACTTGCCTGATACTATCGGTAGTTTGCGCAATGTACGTTTGACTTCATGTACCCTGCAAACTATATAGCTCAAGGTCTCTGATTAATTGGCTCTCTCTTATCAAATGCAGCTAGTGCTGTTGAATGTCTCGAACAACAGGTTGAAATCACTTCCAGAATCAGTAGGGAGCTGTGCCTCTTTGGAAGAAATACAGGCTAATGGTATGTTTCTAGTTTCATTGAATCTATTTGCTGTTGTGGTTGTTTCTTCTCGAAAGCCTAATCGTGATTTGGGATAGCCTTGCAGATAACGTCATTGAGGAGCTCCCTGCATCACTCTGCAATCTGATTCAGTTAAAGTCTCTCTGCTTAGACAATAATCAAGTGAAGCAGGTGTTATTTTGTTTCTTCACCTTTAAACCTTTTTAGGATTTACTAAATCATTTCTATCTTATTACTGTGAATCTCTTAACATTTACGATTTTTTTTTTCAGATTCCAGATGGATTGCTGAAAGATTGCAAGAGTCTGCAAAATCTTTCTCTCCATAACAATCCCATTTCTATGGATGAGTTTCAGCTGGTAAGTAGTTTATTCTGCAACCTAAAAAAACACGCTTGTGATTGTGTTGTGTGTAACAGAACAATGGTGTAAATGTATATAGATGGAAGGATACCAAGAATTTGAAGAGAGGAGAAAGAAGAAATTTGATAAGCAAATTGATTCGAATGTGATGATCAGCTCTAAAGGACTCGATGTAGGCGTTGATAAATGAGTACTACTGTCTTTAGTTGGTAAGTTGATTCAGAATATAGATGATAGATCTGGTAAAATCTCTATTGATGCTTCACTGATCTCATAAAGTTTTTTTATTCTTTCTGAAGGTCGGATTGGTGAATGAGGATCAACGTTTTGTGTAAGAAACATTGTTGTACAACACTCTCTCTTAAGAATCTGTGTTATTGTGACTCTAAAATTCTTATGTACACATAGGCATGAAGGCGTGTATGTGTGTGTATGTATCTCTTGTATGTGTGTTTATAGTTATACATATAACATGGCAAAGTGATTCTTGCCCTTTTTATTGAGAGGTGACGGTGCTAAGCGTGATTTAAAGTGTGTTCTATTCTGTCTTGAATACTCTGAAATTGAGAACCGAACACAGTAGTTGAAACATGTCTGCAAACCATCATAACGACCAACAAAGATCAGACAAAGAACGTATCAATCAGAAGAAGAAGGAGAGACAAGGGACATGAACTCCTGATCTGATTCCAAAGCTTCCATAAACTCTGGAAGAAGACACACTTCCAAATCAATGCTTCCTCCACCTTCCCTTCCAGGATAAGCTGATACCTTCCCATCATACTTATCGTTATAACCGCTTCTAACCGCAACTGCTTTCCCCATCCCGAACTGGCATCCGTAGTTGTCATACCTCGGTGAGTTTCCCATATGAACAATGGTCGGATCGTAAAACGTCTCAGATGGCAAAGCATAAGGAGGATTGAACCGTCGTTTCATCTCGGAACAGATCTTTTCACCAGTGTGTTCAACCACAACATGATGCAGCTTTGAAGCAGCCCATCCAAACTCATTCTCCAACAGGTTACCTACTTTAGCAGTCGTTTTCACTAGAGAGATGTACACACCAAAGTAGTTCATAGGCAGTGGTGGAACCATTCTTGGTCTACTGTCAGCAACAAACCTGCAAGTGGTTTCTTGATCACTTTGTAACTTTCTTGCTCTTGTAATGCTTCTCCATATAAATGCGGTTAAAGACTGCAAAGAAGAGATCATTGTTGTTGTTCCGGACTCTTGGTTCGCCTTTGATTTCAAAGATCTCACTGCTTCTGATGAGAAATGGAGCATCCTCTCCTGCAAAACCTGTGTCTGGAACTGAGGGTTTGACTTGGGAGATTCACTGAAGGGAAGGCTGTAAACAGAACCGGTGGACACTTGTCTCAAGATTGGAGGATTCTTGAGACAAAACAGTTTGATGTTATTGTCAATGGTTTCTTGAGAACTGAAGATCTCAGACAAAGAGTTGAAGAAATGCCAGAAGGAAACTCCATCTCCAATAGAATGATTCATAGACAATCCTACAAAAACTCCATCTACCAACTCTGTTACCTATAGGACTAGAAAAAATATTATATGAGTTTGATATATATATATAATGTAACTTACTTTGAATCTAAGGTACATGTACCTTGATTGATAAGAGACTCATGGTATGACCTTGGCCTTCACTTCATTGTGATGATCAAAGAAAGATTGAACAACCAATGGAACATACTTGGACCCAACAATGTCTCCCACACTTAGATCTGATTTGGCATGGATAAATCCAGCTCCAGAACTGTTATTACAGTCCACAAACACTGAATATGAACTTGCATCGTCTGTTACCGAAGTGGAGAGGCGACCTGAGAGGAGATAGAAATGGACAAGTGCTGTGGCTAGAGAGTCTTTGAGCTTTTGCAGCAAAGTCTCCATGAAGTCTTGTGGTTTGATTGCACCATCAGATGGTTTGAGAAAGAGAAGACCCTTTTGGATGTATTGGAATGAGAGCATCACATGATCCATTGGTGATAAATTGTATGGATCTTTTGATGTTTCAGATACTGTTTTGGGTTTGACAAAGCATTGGGAGATGATCTTTGCTTCAGATGATGAAGCAGAAGAAACCATTTTGCTTCTTTTGTTTCTTTCAATGTCTCTTTTGTTTCTTTCTTTGTTTACTCTTGAGAAGTTTATTGATCTTATTATAATAATTAAAGGCTGTTTCATGGTAATGCTAAGAAATGTAACTTAAAATAAAGATCAGACAACAAACAGAAGCTAACAGGATCAAGAAGAAGAGACAAGGGACATGAACTCTTGATCTGATTCTAAAGCTTCCATAAACTCTGGAAGAAGACACACTTCCAAATCTATGCTTCCTCCACCTTCTCTTCCCGGATAAGCTGATACCTTCCCATCAACCTTATTGCCATAACCGCTTCTAACCGCAACCGCTTTCCCCATCCCAAACTCACTTCCATACTTGTTAAACCATGGTGAGCTTCCCATATGAACTATGTTTGTATCAAAAAATCGATTATTAGAAGGAGACTTCAACCATTGCTCCATGTCTGAAGAGATCTTCTTGTCAGTGTGTTCAACTACACCTTGATGCAACTTCAAAGCAGCCCATCCAAACTCATTCTCTAAGAGGTTACCTACTTTAGCAGTCGTTTTCACTAGAGAGATGTACACACCAAAGTAGTTCTTGGCCAATGGTGGATCCATTCTTGATCTATTGCCTGCAGCTAGCCTACAAGTAGTTTCTTGATCATTTGGTAACTTTCTTGCTCTTGTAATGCTTCTCCATACAAATGCGGATAATGACTGAAAAGAAGAGATTGTTGTTGTACCACACTCTTGATTTGCCTTTGCTTTCAGTGTTCTCATTGTTTCAGATGAGAAGTGGAACATTCTCTCCTTTAAAACCGGAGGTTCGGTTCCACGAATGGACTCATCAGGTTGAGTGAAGGGAAAGCTGCAAATAGGACCAGACATTTCACGGAAGATTGGAGGATTCTTGAGACAGAGTAGTTTGTTACTAATGGTTTCTTCTTGTGAGTTGAAAATCTCTGACAAAGAGTTAAAGAACTGCCAGAAGGAACTTCCATCTCCAAGTGCATGATTCATAGACAGTCCTATGAACACTCCATCTTTAAGTTCTGTTACCTACACAGCTCAAATAAACAACATCAGCATTTATCACTATAAACCTGTTTAGGCCTACTGCCTAGGCATTTTACCGGAATCCGAAAATCTGAACCGACCCAAAACCGAACCAAAAATTTATAAGCCGTTATCATTTGTTAATTATATTGAAAACACAAGAAAGAACTAATGTACCTTTATTGATAAGAGACTCATGGTGTGATCTTCACCACTCACTGCTTTGTGATGATCAAAGAAAGACTGAACAACCAAAGGAACATATTTAGACCCAACAATATCTCCAACACTTAGATCAGATTTGGCATGGATAAATCCAGCTCCAGGACTGTTATTACAATCCACAAACACAGAATAGGAACTTGCATCGTCGGTTTTCCAAGTCGAAAGGCGACCAGCTAGAGGATAGAATTGGACAAGAGTTGTGGCTAGAGAGTCTTTGAGCTTTTGCAGCAAAGTCTCCATGAAGTCTTGTGGTTTGATTGCATCATCAGACTCCTCAGATGGTGTTGATGGTTTGAGGAAGAGAAGACCCTTTTGGATGTAATGCAAAGAGAGCAAGAAGTGATCCAATAGTGATAGATGGTATGGCTCTTTCCATTTTTCAGGGAAGGTTTTGGGTTTAACGAAGGATTCTGAGATAATCTTTACCTCAGATAAAGAAGAAGAAGAAGAAACCATTTTGCTTCTTTCACTTCTTCTTTGATTTTCTTCTTCTAAGGTCGGTATATAATAATTACACGAGAAACTATTTACATTAAAGATGATTTGTTATACGGTTGAAATGAGTGACCAAGAATGCTTAACTTAAATGTGTAGTAGTTATTACACGTTAGGATTTTTCTTCTATCGTCCTTTCCAACTTGGAAAAGGCAAAAAGAAAAAAAAACAGAACATACTATACAACGAAACCATTATTACACATTTAAAGACAAGTGTTTCAAAAAGAAAAGAAAACACATTTAAAGACGAAGAAGCAAGAAGCCAAAGTCTTTTAAATGCTTCTAGAAGTGGTGTGATAAAGAGACCACGATGTATGCCTAAGAAAGAGACAAGTCTTTGAGCCTCAGCCAATAGAGACACGTCCCTGAACTGGTGATTTTTAGACAACAGGAGTCTTCTCATCTTTGATATTATATTGCATATGATTATTATTTTTTGTCAAACATATTGCATATGATAAAATGCAGAAAACATGGGAAAATAAAAAACAAGCAACAAGGCAAATAAGTTGTTAGAACTTACTGTTGATTTACCTAGTTAAAAATCTCTGTGTTTGTTTTTGTTGTATTAGGCTAAGTCTAGAGTTAATATTGTCAACTATGTGTTACTTATTTTGTGGGCCAGAAAGTATGGGTGTGGTATATAAAACAGAGATACTGCTGCTAGTCATGAGGTTTGTCAAATCTTGCGATGGTTTACGTGCTAATAGAAGTGAAACCAAGAGTACTACTACTAGTCCGAGTGACTTAGACGGTGTACGGATGATGGTCAAGAAGGAAAATCTTGATGTTATCTAAAGAACAGAGAGGTGAAGACTGAGATTGATGAACCCTACAGATGTAATAGTGTGCTGGAGAAGAAGCAGCTGCTTCAAGGAACAGCGAGAGCAAGAGTTCTAAAAAGGATCTTCTCAAGTAAATTTCCATATTTTCACATCTAATGACAAAGGCTCGAGGCCCTGGTTAATGATCCAACCAAGTTGTCAGTTAATTGGCCTTTCAGTGACACAAAACAAACTTTGCCGAGAAGAAACTGTAATGACTTTTTGAAGAGTTTGATATGACGAAGTGTATGTATCTCTGTATGGCCAAACTTCTCAGGCTTGCTTGGATTAGAAGCTTCTGCTCTCGTCAGTTTCTTGTCGAAGAAGCAAAGTGGTCCCATGTTTTCAAAATTTCACAAGAGAATCATCATTTCACTACATTAGTTTAAGAGCCCAATGAAATTATTGTAGATGTTATCTTGCCTTTAAGGATTCCTCTTACATGTGGGGGCCCATATCAGCCTTTAAGATATTCACATATGTAATTATATACATTAACATACCAACAATAAACTGTAAGAGCATCTCCAATGTGAAACTCTATTTTTTCCTCTAAAATGGAGTAAAATTATTCCAACCCTACTCCATTTCTCACTCCATAATGGAGTGATGAATAAAAAAAATTAGATTACTCCATTTATGGAGTAAATTTCATTATGGAGTGAGATATGAAGTTGGGTTGGAGCATTTTTTACTCCATATTCACTTTTACTTCATTTTAGAGAAAAAAATAGAGTGGAGATGGAGATGCCCTAACCAAGAAAAATAAAATACCAATCAATAATATTCATCCATTATCTTCGTTATCAGAACTACATGTGCAACCAGTTGATTTTAGTAGTGTATATTACAGTCCATGAGCCTTTAAGATACTTTAAATAATGAATCAGCAGTATTCATGCATATCTTCGCTATCAGAACCACATGTGCAACCAATATATAGATCTTAGTAGTATATATATATTACAGCCCATGAGCTTTAAAAATACTTAAATCAAGATCTCGGATTTTGAATTATAGAAGGCAGACAAGATCTGAATACTACCAATAAAGGTGCAGAATCGTTAGCTATCTTAATAGTCTTTTTTTTTTTGTAACACACATCTTAATAGTCTTTTATAAGATAATCCTTGTGATAATAACGAGGACAAACGCATTATTGAAACAAGTTAATGAGTTATATAAACAAAAGGCAGAAGAAAAAAACGAATTTATGAAATTAAACACGAGAAGTTGAATGTGAAATTCATTAGAAATTACACCAAATCCACACAAGTAAAATGGTTCTAAGAACACGCTCAAAACTCAGAACACAAGTGTTTTTGTAAATTAAAAAGTATATATTTACGTAGTAAATTTAAGGTTAATAGTTATTTAATACAAATACTCGTATTTATGTAAGAGTAAAAGAATTAAATGATCATATCTTAATATACTGGAGTATATTTTTGTCAAGATAGGTTGGTAATGTTTCCAACAAACCCTAAGTACAACTTTTAACAGCAAGGATTACTTTGATTAAGAGGGACACAATAGCCATTGTTGTGCGTCTCAAGACTATTTTCACCTCTCTTCTTTTAACTTCGGGGGAAAGGGTTTACTTACCTTTTGTTTCACTTTTTCTTATTTTAATAAATTTTTAAATTGATATCAGTCGCTGACTCATACTAATTTTGTTGGATGAGAGGTGAAAACACTAAAAACTTTATGTATCAAGTATGGAACAAAAATAAATTATGCATATTTTTTCTAGTAAGGAATTTGTATTAAAATTCGCCTACATAATAAAATTATATATATATATGTATATTATTTTAAAATTCATTCGAAAAAATGTTACATCTTGTGAGGGTTTAACACATGCAACTTCCTATGATAGCTAGTTTAGTTATAGTTACTGTTTTTACAACAAATAGAAATCAAATGCCGAAGCAATGATATAGAATACTAAAATTGTTTCCAAAGGGAAATGATGATTTTTAATTGTCTTTAAATTTACTTTTAAAAGGAAAAAAATCGAAACTATTTGATTTAGAGCCCACATGCGACGTAAATAAATAGTCATATCGATCGGTGGATCGGTGGATCGGTCAGAGTTTATGATTGAAAATCAGTTTGGGAATTGGGACCCATATACTAACTTTGTTTTTGGAGTTGTTTTTGAAGATTGAGTTAGTTTTTTTTTGACTAAAGATTGAGTCAATTTCTGTATTAAGAGAAAACACTGGAGATAGTTTCATGCACAAATTAGAGAAAGAGTCGAAAACTGATAACATCTAGAATTAAGATTTTATCAGTATTATTATATAATATATATGATAAGACGAAGAGAGGTTATAATGAATTGTTCCTATTACATTATTATCATGCCACTCGAATTTAAGAGATTCGTATTGTGTGTGCATTCTTGAAAAGAAGTTACAAATAGTCTGCCACCTCTGATTTTGTCATGTACGTCTTCTCTCTTAAATAGAGCTGGCTTTGGAAGAAAGCCGTGCGACGTTCAAAAAAATGAAGAAAGCCGTGCTTCCGGCCACCAAATATTATGATCTTAAACGGTCACATATGGACAGAAAGTTCTCAGTACCAGTGGTTGGCTTGATCTTATATGTGTTACAGGTTGTGGATCGAGAGATTCTGACCATAATTTTTTATATTGCTTTCTAGCACTTAATTACTAGTACCGGCTCTGCTCTTAAATTATTACTTTTCCAACAAATAAACAGAGTAGTTTTATTTAAGAGATCTGCAACCATGTAATTAAAGTATATGAATATTTATGTGAAATAATTATATAACCAAGAAAAAAGTAGAGAAAACAGAAAAAGACGTATCGAGTAGTAGTAGTGAGGAAGTCTTAATTAATTTACCTCACAAAAAGAAGAGTCCCAATTTCAACTATAAATACAACATCCCACGCGAGACTACACAACAACACCAAATAAAAAAAGGCATACTACTAAATCCATCTTTTCTTAAATTAACAAGAATGGTTTCGGTCACATTATCAGAAGCATCAAGAAGCCGATCAAAGAAGGTGTGTGTGATTGGAGCTGGACCGTCTGGGCTAGTCTCGGCAAGGGAGCTAAGAAAAGAAGGACACAAAGTGGTGGTGATGGAGCAAAACAACGACGTAGGAGGTCAATGGTTGTATCAACCAAACGTGAAAGAAGAAGATCCTTTAGGAAGTGTTCCTACTAATGGTGCACTTAAGGTCCATAGCAGCATTTACTCTTCCTTGAGGCTAACCTCACCGAGAGAGATAATGGGTTATTCGGATTTTCCATTTCTAGCGAAGAAAGGGAGAGATATGAGGAGGTTTCCAGGGCATAAGGAGCTTTGGTTGTATCTTAAGGACTTTAGTGAAGCTTTTGGGGTAAGAGAGATGATTAGGTTTAATGTCAGGGTTGAGTTTGTAGGGGAAGAAGATAAAAATGAAGATGTGAAGAGATGGATTGTGAGAAGTAAAGAGAAACTAAGTGGTAAGGTCACTGAAGAGATCTTTGATGCTGTTGTTGTTGCTACTGGTCACTACTCTCACCCTAGATTGCCCTCTATAAAAGGTATATATCTATCGTTGGTTTCAAACGTTATGTAGTGGTTCACATCATGTTAATTATTTGACTATAGTATAGGTCCGTTTATTGATTTTGGTTCTTTGATGATTGATTATAGGAATGGATTCTTGGAAAAGAAAGCAAGTTCATAGCCATGTTTACCGGGTGCCTGATCCATTTCGTAATGAGGTGATTAAATCTCTCCCTCTTTATATATAGATCTTAGTTTAAATTTGGTGATGTATGATGATGGTGGTGATAGGTAGTGGTGGTGGTTGGGAACTCAATGAGTGGACAAGACATATCAATAGAGCTTGTGGAAGTGGCAAAGGAAGTTCATTTAAGTTCCAAGTCACTTGACATAACTTCTGGACTTTCCAAAGTCATTTCCAAATACCCAAACCTTCATCTTCAACCACAGGTTCTGATTACTTAATATACCATGCTATGCTAAATTAAATTAGTATGTGTAAATTTAGATTAAAAATATTTTTTTTCTTTGATTTTTTTGTCTCGGTAGATTGAATGTTTAAAAGATGATGGGAGAGTCATCTTTGTGGATGGATCTTGGGTCGTCGCTGATACAATTTTATACTGCACCGGGTAAGACTCATCTTTATATATTGTTTAATATGATTACAAAACCAAAATTCACGCATATATAACAAATTAAGCGTAAAAAAGCACCATGTGTTTCTTTCATGCAAGATGACGAATAGTCTAAATTACTACTTTTTGTTTCTGTTACGTAAGACAAACATGTGATGATGGCTCCTTCGGTAGTGATTTAGTCGTAATTAATTAAGCGTTAAGTTCAGTTTAATTGACCATGACTTTTTGGGAGTAACGAGGTCTTCATCGACATCATAAGTAGTTGTAATACTATAATCAATAAACAAAAATGAGAAAAACGTCCAAACACGTTAAAGTATGGTTGATCATTTGAATCTGCATGATAATGCGTAACTTATATCTTAGTTCTTCTACTAGAAAATCAAATTGATTAAAATAATGTCGATATATATATAAATTACTGAACCTATAGCTATGTTGTCGATAACTACTAAACTAAACTATTAGCTAGTTTACTTTTAATCATGATGTGGGACTTTATAATGTCGTATTGGGTGGGCTACAAATCGATTTTTCACATTGTTCATCTCAATTAATTTCAGTTCCCTAGTTCTTGGGTACATGATGTTGTTATACTCTACAGTAGTAATAGATTTTTGTCATTTTAAAAACATTTTATCGTATTTATTTAATTATATTTTGAATAAAAAAACAGGTACTCGTACAAGTTTCCATTTCTTGAGAGTAAAGGAAGAGTAGAAGTGGATGATGATAGAGTCGGTCCACTCTTCGAACATACTTTCCCTCCGCCTCTCTCCCCTTCTCTCTCCTTTGTCGGTATCCCTAGAAAGGTCTCTCTCTCTACACTTTTAATTATTTTATTTTGTTTCAACAGATTAATCTTGATTTATAATTTCTCAAAATATTCTTTTTTTGGTGCTTTGCAGTTAATAGGGTTCCCATTCTTTGAAGCACAAGCAAAATGGATAGCACAAGTATTGTCTGGAAAGTTATCTCTTCCTTCTTCCGACCAAATGTTGCAATCTGTCGCTGACTTTTACCGGTCAAGAGATCTCGCTGGTGTCCCTAAACACAACACTCACGACATTGCTGATTTCACAGTAATAAAACCCTCTAAACACGTTTTTAATTTTTTATTTATGACCTAATGATAAAATTTTAAACTTTTTTTTTGCTATATAGTATTGCGACAAGTATGCAGATTATGTTGGCTTTCCGCATTTGGAAGAATGGAGAAAACTACTTTGTTTGTCTGCTCTCGACAATTCACAAGAAAATCTTGAGACGTATCGTGATTGTTGGGATGATCATGAACTCCTTCAAGAAGCTATGCAAAGCTCTCACTTTACAAATTTCAATTCTTGAAACTCTTCTCTTGTTATGTATTCTTTGTTTTGTTAAATTATTTTGTTACGTTAGTACGTTACAAAGAAAGACCTCTCTTTCTTCCTTTTTATCTAGTTTGGTTCGTTATGGTTTGTTTGATATTTTTGTATTTAATTATTTATACATTTGTTTCCTTCGATACAGTGATAGTAACATACCAAAAATCAATGGAGATCCTTGTTAAGAAAGATGTAGCAACTTGGTTTGTAACCTTTCCGTTGAAAAAACAGAAACACAATAGTCATGGTCATGGCAATGCGTGATGGTCCATGAGAAAAACTGAGAAGGCTCTGTGTTTGGAGTAGCCGAGAGACCATTTAGCCGTTGACTATATTAAGCCCAAATAATTTCACATAGTCCTTATTGCAACAAACACCATGAAAGAGGCCGTTGATCTCGTACTTGGGCTATGACGCCACTCACGTACACACTTCTCAGTTAGTCACGAAGTGAGAGAAAGACAGTTGGGCCGTTGACGAACAAGCCCAAATCTTATATATGGGCCTTTGGATAACAAATATGCAACTTGAGGCCTCTTTATGCGAAAAGCACAAGGTTAGGTATGGTACGTAGACATATTATTGTCCCTTTTCTGATCTTTGATAAAATTAAATAAGAGATACCTTATCTTCAAAGGATAAGAAAATACAAAATCCCCTTTAATTCAAATTATTTTTTTTTCCGACCAGTCCCTTTATTCAAATTACTTCACAAACGAAAAATGGAAACCTTTACATACTATCACCGATTAAATATTGTTGTAATTTTAAATGTTTATAAATATATATATTTTGTTGACTAGTTTTTAAGTCAATAGCGTGTTTCGACAGATGGAAAATCACAAATTGAACTTCTTTTTATATTTTGTATTTTTGTTGTTTGTCAGAGAAAACGTGGCTGTAATTTTTATGAACACTGTTTACATTTCCACGTAGGACGACAGCTGGTGGAGAATGGTGGTGTCGTGTGTCGGAACTCCGAACCGGGTCTCCCCTCTTTCCACCCGGACTACGTTGTCATTCGGTTTGGTTAAAGAGTAAAAATCAAATAAAGCCTTTTTCTTCTGGCTATAATTAATTAACAGCTCTCTCTAATTATGAATAAAAAAATAAAAAAATAAAAAATTATTTTGATTGGAAGATTTCTCGAAATCTCGATTCAATTCATTTCATTCTTCCTTCTTTCTGCTCCATCTCCTCACCTGAAATTCTCCTCCATCTCACTGTCACTTCCCTCTATTGTTTATTTTTGTAAACTATCTGATTAGCTTTGAAAATTCATTTGTTTCCATTTTTGTCCAAGAAGAGTTTCCCCATTTGTACATAGATCGACATAAGAAAAATTTCATAGAAATTGCGTCGTTGGCTTCGCTATTACGAGGAGCTGCCTTTGTTTCAAAATAGGTGGATAGAGAGAGAAAGAGACAGAGAGAGAGAGAGAGAGGTTTCTGCGATTTGTTGTCTCTTTCTATCTGGCTATTGTAAATTTTATTCGTTTAGGGTTTGCGCATCTGAATTAGGGTGGATCTGAGGTTTAGGTAAAGGGGAATAGAGAATTGGAGAATGATCTGCTTGTTGGTTTGGATCTGATCCGAGGAGAGACAGCGCCGCCCTTCCCATGGCGCTGTTCCGTCGCTTCTTCTACAAAAAGCCTCCCGATCACCTTCTCGAGATCTCCGAGCGTCTCTATGGTAAAAAAGCTTCCAACTTTAGAGGATGAGATCAATTCATCTTAACAAAGATATGAGCTTTTTTTTTTTTTGGCAATTTGATTGAGTATAGCTTTGCAAATGGATTATGTCATTAGCTTAGCTTCTAGTATTTGTTAGGCTTTGTGTTTTAGAGGTTTTAGGAATCAGAATCGACTTTAATAAGCTTTGTCGGAATATTCCTTTCCGACAGGAACCAAAAGCCTTGGTTTCTTTTAATGTTCGGCTGATGATGTTTCTTTCATTTGAGCTGCTGCCTCATTGCACTTCATTATAGTTACGAATAGCTGATATGTGTTGGAGATTGGGAGTATAGCTTTGCAATGGAGCTTGTAGTATCTGTTAGTCTTTGTGTTTTAGGAATCAGAATCTCTTTCAACAACACTTTAATAAGCTTTGTCGGAATATTCCTTTCTCACAGGAACCAAAGCCTTTGTTTCTTTTAATGTCCTGCTGATGATGTTTCATTCATTTGAAGCTGCTGCCACATTGCAGTTCTCATCTTCTTCTCTTGTTTTCTTTTATTTTAATTGCAGTTTTCGACTGCTGTTTCTCGAGCGATGTTATGGGAGAGGACGAGTACAAACTCTACCTGGGCGGCATCGTCGCTCAGCTACAAGACCACTTCCCTGATGCATCCTTCATGGTCTTCAACTTCAGAGAAGGAGAGCAGCGGAGTCAAATCTCAGACGTCTTATCCCAATACGACATGACGGTCATGGACTACCCTCGGCAATACGAAACCTGTCCGCTCTTACCTCTCGAGATGATCCATCACTTCTTAAAATCGAGCGAAAGCTGGCTATCACTAGAAGGCCAGCAAAACGTTCTCCTGATGCACTGCGAGAAAGGCGGCTGGCCTGTTCTCGCATTCATGTTATCAGGGCTGTTATTGTATAGAAAGCAGTATCAGGGCGAGCAGAAGACGCTAGAGATGGTGCACAAGCAAGCTCCCAAGGAGCTTTTGCATATACTCTCTCCTCTAAACCCTCAGCCTTCTCAGCTCAGATACCTTCAGTATATTTCTAGAAGAAACTTGACATCTGATTGGCCTCCTTCGGACACGCCTCTTCTTTTGGATTGCTTGATTCTCAGAGATCTTCCACATTTTGAAGGTTTGAAGGGGTGCAGACCGATAATCCGGGTTTACGGTCAGGATCCTAAGTCCAAAGCCAACAGGAGCTCTGTGGTTCTGTTCTCCACACCAAAGACAAATAAACACACTCGTCTCTACCAACAGGTACTTTGTCAAACCATTGTATCTGTCACATCCTCTTGTTTCATTTTACTAGGTGTTTAAGGTTAATGCACAAAGAATAAAGAAATGATAAATTTTATCTTGGATACATAAAAAATCACTAAATAAAATTAATTCAACCAATAAGATAAAATGCAGTATTATATGTAATTGGTCGCAAATGTCAAACAATATTTTTTTTTAATCTAGAACAGTGAGAACATACTTAATTTGCTACAAAAGATAATATAATAGATTGAAATAGAGGAAGTATATAAATATGATCATCACATTTATTTATGTACAAGACATTGTTTAGTATAGGAGTTCTTTTGGTGGTTTTATTATAGCAGCAACACGCTTCTCTCTAGGCAATGTTCATTATCTTGATCTTATCATGCAGGAAGAGTGTATCCTGGTGAAACTAGACATCCAGTGCCGAGTTCAAGGGGACGTTGTTCTGGAATGTATACACTTGCACGACGATTTGGTACGTGAGGAGATGGTCTTTAGAATCATGTTCCACACAGCGTTTGTACGTGGTAACATTTTAATTGTGGAACGGGAGGAGATGGATATACTTTGGGATGCCAAGGACCAGTTCCCAAAGGAGTTCAAGGCAGAGGTAAGCGCCTGCCGCCATTGTGTGAAATATTTATCTGATTATTTGTTTAAATGAGGCTGTTAAAGTTTGAAATGCATCAGGTGCTTTTCTCTGGTGCTGATACCGTGGTGCCTGCTATTGCAACAGCCCCTGTATCAGATGATGATGATGAGAACGATTTCGATATGGCTTCACCTGAGGAGTTTTACGAGGTGGAGGAGATTTTTAGCGATGCGATTGATGGGCATGACTTGAAGAGAGAGGACTCAGATAGTTTTGTGGTTGTTGATAGTGCTTCAGATGATTCCGAGGGTAAAGAGGTGTGGAAGGGGGACGTGGAGCCCAATGCGTTTCTTGATTGTGCATCTGATGATTCGAACCATAAACATGAGGCTAGCGCAGATCCGGTTAAAGATATAACTGTCGATGATGTACAGTATAGGTCAGATGGAAAGGCAGATACAAATGACTCAGTGAAGGATATAGGGATAGATGATAGTGATGAGCAGCGGAAGAGGACAGTGGAAGCAAAGGAGAATGATTCTAGAACGGAAGAGAGTCAACAGAATGGTGATGGAGAAGAGTCTACAACTCAGAAAGCAAATACTAATCTCAACATCTCTGTATCAGACAAAACAAAAGCTGCGCCGAGGAAAGTGGTCGGAGCAAATGCAAAACCGGCTGGAGATTCAGTGAAGCCAAAGTCTAAGCAGCAAGAAACTCAGGGTGGTGGTAATGTTAGAATGGCTAAGCCTAATGCAGTTTCTCGGTGGATTCCTTCAAACAAGGGCTCGTATAAAGACTCTATGCATGTGGCGTACCCTCCGACGAGGACAAACAGTGCTCCTGCTTCGATCACCACTTCTCTCAAGGATGGTAAAAGAGCTACATCGCCTGATGGCGTGGTGACAAAAGATGCTAAGACTAAGTATCTGAGAGCGACTGTTTCTTCGTCGGATATTATGAGGAGTCGGACTCCAATTTGGTTGTCACCAGATTCTAGCCCAAAGGATAAGCCGCCTTCTCTACCTGTCTCTCCACATCATGCGCCTCCAACACCTCAGCATCCACCTGCAACTCCCTCCCTGCCTTCGTTAACCAGTGAGGCTACTTCAGTTTCACAAGCGGCTGCATCACCTCCTCCACCGCCACCTCCACCTCCACCACCACCACTGTCTACTTTTTCTTCGCATAGACAAAATGACAGCTACTCTCAGACATCTCATATCCCGGAACCACCTCCATTTCCATCTGAGAGACTAAACAGTGGAACCACGTTGCCACCACCACCACCTCCTCCTCCTTCTGCACCACCACCTCCTCCTCCTTTTGCATCTGAGAAACCAAACAATCGAACCGTGTTGCAACCGTCTCTTCCTTGGAAGTCTGTGTATACTTCGACTTTGGCAACTTCTACGGCATGTTCTACTTCTCAACCTCCTCCACCACCGCCTCCACCACCGTGGAAGCCTGGGTATGCTTCGATTCTTGAAACTCATGAGGAAGGCTCTACATCTTACAATTCTCCACCACCTCCACCGCCACCACCACCACCTCCTCCTCCTCCTTTTAGTTCATCAAATACAACCAAATCCAGTGGAGGTCATATTCCTACTCCTTCCCCGTTGCCTTATATGAGTATTGCACCTTCGCCATCACCCAAGACGTCTCTTATTAACGGTTTTTCTGCTGCTCCTCCACCTCCACCACCACCACCACCACCACCTCTTCCTCCTTTTAGTAAAGCGCATTCAGTCCCTATCCCTCCACCTCCGCCACCAAGTTATGGATCTCCAACTGCTCCTCCTTTTGGTCACGTAAGTTCAGTTCCTCCTCCTCCACAGCCACCGAGTCATGGAGCTCCTCCACCACCTCCGCCACCACCACCACCTCCTTTTGGTCACGTAGGTTCAATTCATCAACCACCGAGTCATGGAGCCCCTCCACCACCTCCACCACCACCACCACCACCACCATCTCCTTTTGGTCACGTAGGTTCAATTCCTCAACCACCGAGTCATGGAGCCCCTCCGCCACCACCACCACCACCTCCATTTGGATCTGCTGGACCTCCGCCACCACCACCACCTCCATTTGGTAAAACATCACCTCCTCCACCACCACCACCTCCATTTGGATCTACTAGACCTCCACCACCACCACCACCACCTCCATTTGGATCTACTAGACCTCCACCACCACCACCACCACCTCCATTTGGTAAAACTTCACCTCCTCCACCACCACCACCTCCATTTGGATCCAGTAGACCTCCACCACCACCGCCACCTCCATTTGGATCTAATGGACCTCCGCCGCCACCACCACCTCCCTTTAGATCTGGAGGACCTCCGCCACCACCACCGCCTCCATTTGGATCTACTGGACCTCCACCACCACCACCGCCTCCATTTAGATCTGGTGGACCTCCGCCGCCACCACCACCTCCATTTGGAACTAGTGGACCTCCGCCACCACCACCACCTCCATTTAGATCTGGTGGACCTCCGCCTCCACCACCTCCTCCTGGAGGAGCCCCACCACCACCACCACCTCCAATGCGTGGAGGAGCCCCACCGCCACCACCTCCTCCAATGCGTGGAGGAGCCCCACCACCACCTCCTCCTCCGATGCGTGGAGGAGCCCCTCCTCCTCCTCCGCCTCCTGGTGGTAGAGCTCCTGGACCTCCCCCTCCACCGCCTCCTGGTGGTCGTGCTCCTGGTCCACCTCCACCTCCTGGACCAAGACCTCCTGGTGGACCTCCTCCACCTCCTGGACCTAGACCTCCTGGTGCACCTCCAGATCTTAAGGGTGCAGGAAGAGGGCGTGGTCTTGCACGTCCAGGTTTGGGGTCTTCAGCTCCAAAAAAGTCTTCTCTGAAGCCTTTACACTGGGTTAAAGTAACAAGGGCCTTGCAGGGAAGCTTATGGGACGAGTTACAGAGACAAGGACAAACGTATTGCACTTACTTTACATTCCTCTTTTTTTATATATATATTTTTCTGTGTTATTGATCATAATGTTTTCTTCATTTCTGCTAGTGCACCTGAGTTTGATGTATCAGAAATAGAGACCCTTTTCTCTGCTATAGTGCCAAAGCCGGTTGATAAAGCTGGAGGTCGAAGAAAATCGGTTGGGGCAAAACCTGAAAAAATTCAACTGGTAATGTTAAATATGCTAAAGACTTTGTTGTGACCAGATAACTTACTCTTTTTCATATGCCTGGAATCTGAGTACCACCTGCTGTAAAAGATAATTATATTTCACTCTGTTTTGACTTATGGTTTTTTCTTATGATTTTCAGATTGATCTTAGGAGAGCCAATAACACGGAAATTATGCTTACGAAAGTGAAGATGCCGCTGCCTGATATGATGGTAAGCTCCAAACCTACTTTAGTTGAGTACACGTATGATCATTGTTCACAATTTTCTTTTCATCAACCAGGCTGCAGTTCTGGCAATGGATGATACTGTACTAGATATTGATCAAATAGAGAATCTTATAAAGTTTTGTCCAACCAAGGAGGAGATGGAACTTCTTAAGGTATTCGCTTTTGTCCTTATTTCGGATGTAATGTGTGAAATATATTATTCTAATTGGTTAACTTTGTACACTTGTTATTGACAAAAGTTCTCAATCTTGGTTGTTTTGCTGTAGAACTACACTGGTGACAAGGCGACTTTGGGAAAGTGTGAGCAGGTCTGTTTGAATCTTGAGATAGTTTTAAAATTTTAACAATCTCTTTAGCTAATGCGTTTTGGTCTCTCATCATTTTGTTACCGCAGTACTTCCTAGAGCTGATGAAGGTGCCACGAGTAGAATCGAAGATGAGAGTATTTTCCTTCAAGATTCAATTCGGCACTCAGGTCCGGTGGCGTTACTGTTATTGAATTAGTGTCTATGTAGTTTTGAATTTAGTGGTCTTATTGTTAATGATGATCTCTGTGCAGATAAAAGAATTCAAAAAAAGTTTAAATGCGGTAAATTCTGCGTGTGATGAGGTCAGATACTTGCAAGAACTAACTCCAATATTTTCTTTAGTCCATATATATATATATATATATATTTCTCTTTTAAAGAATTTTTCTCCTCATTGCTTGTTCATCAGGTTCGTACTTCACAAAAGCTAAAAGAGATTATGAAAAAGATTCTTTATCTTGGGAACACATTGAACCAAGGAACTGCCAGGGGTAAGTATTAGTATATTATTATTTTACAAGAATGGTGCCTTTGTTACCTGTTTTGTTTGAACGCATATCCTTTGTGGTTAATAAAAACCATTGTTCTACTTTCTGTGCAGGCGCTGCAGTGGGATTCAAGTTGGACAGTTTATTAAAACTAAGCGATACACGTGCTGCTAACAGCAAGATGACTCTCATGCACTATCTTTGCAAGGTAAAGCACACAATCTCAAAAAGCAGCCTTTTAGGTTCTTCTGTTGAGGGTTGTTTTTAGAAAATGGTCTGAACATCTCTTTCTACAGGTCCTTGCTTCCAAGGGATCAGATCTACTGGACTTTCATAAGGATCTTGGAAGTCTTGAATCAGCTTCAAAGGTTTCCCTTTGTGGCTTTGTGCTTTATCCTTCCTCTATTCCTTGGTTTTAACTGGCTCAATCATTTGATTATCTTGTTGATTTTAGATACAATTGAAGTCGCTGGCGGAGGAAATGCAAGCTATTATCAAAGGGTTGGAGAAACTGAACCAGGAGCTCACTGCATCTGAAAGTGATGGTCCTGTTTCTGAAGTTTTCCGTAAAGTATGTTTGGTTTTTCTTCATATTTCATGATTTTCAGCTGTTTTTAAGACTTAACTACTTCCGGATGCTAAAATCTAGTCTTATGTTTTTGATAACAGACATTGAAGGACTTCATTTCCGTTGCTACGACTGAAGTGGCAACTGTATCGAGTCTTTACTCTGTCGTGGTAATTTTTCAACCTCCACTAGATCCCATGGTCTTACATGTGACAATACGTCTGATCCTGAAGTAATCTTTATTTGTCTTTTTAATGGACAGGGGAATAATGCTGATGCACTTGCGTACTATTTTGGAGAAGATCCCAAACGTTGTCCATTTGAACAAGGTTTGCATAATGTTGATACATTAGAACGTTGTTCATTGTTATTATATTAGCTAGTTAATAACAACACCTGGGTGATGGATTGCTGCAGTTACTGCGACCCTCTTGAATTTTATAAGGTTGTTCAAGAAAGCACACGAAGAGAACATCAAGCAAGAGGAATTGGAGAAGAAGAAAGCCGCCAAAGAAGCAGAAATGGAGAAGGCAAAAGGAGTCAGTCTCACAAAGAAACCAGTTGATGATAGCTGACCCCAACAACAAAAAAACTTTTAAAATCTTATTTTTGCAAAAATCCGCCTTCAAGTGAAGAAGCAAAGGTGGTTGGTTGTTGATGCCAGTGGAGGTGGTGCTGTTCAAGTAACCTTTCCGCCTGAGTGGCACAGGGCGGTTAAAACTGGCTCGGGTCCTGGGGCGGGCTATCGAGGGAACCATTCAAGGATGGATATAAGAAGGCAGGTCTTTACACCACTCCCACGTTACATGACTGATTCCATATTGATTAAATTCTAACTTGTAAATTAGGATTCTTTCCTGCCAGGACTTTTGATAGGTTGAAGTGTTGTATAGGTTCCAGGTTAGAGAGATAGAGATGTAGAGCATTTTATCTTTGCTTAGTGTGTAACTTTGTATCGTACCACAATATCATCATTGTTCTTTCTAGGTAGTAGGATCCAGACGAATGAGAAAAAAAAAACTAATTATCAGAATCTTTTCTTCACAAGTACCCGTAACAAACGACATGGTTTTGTCTGACTCGAGATGATTATCTGACCGTTTATGGCTGTCTCCATGCTTACAGTTTTTAGATGTGTCATGTTTGAAACTCTATATGGAAGCAGATTGGGATCTTACGAAGGCAGGCCCAAAACACCGATAAGGAATGGCCCATATCAAGAAGCCCACTGGGAAATTCGTTAAAGTCGTTATAAGCAGAGGATAAGGAGAAAGTGAGAAACATGGGAGTTGTTAACGATGACGAGAGTTTTTTCTTTTTCTTTTTTGTCGTCTTGCGAGAGTATTAATAATTGTCTGTTCTAACTGGAAAATAAACAAGTGGAAAATAAATAAAATCAGTAAAAAAAGAAAGTTGAAGAAAGATAGCGTACTAATTACTTAGATACGACACATGAGTATACGTATTCATGTTAAGTACGGAATTAACCGAGGGGTGAGATTTCAGATTCATCTGAAGTATGTACGTATCTGTAATTAGCAAAATACAAAACTTATTTCGAGTGTTTTAGGGGTTTGGGAATCTGGTTGTGAAAGGTAACTCGAGTTAATCAACTTTTATTTCGTTATTATCCAAACTTCAAAATGGGCATTTTTTATATTACATAAGTGATTATGAAAGATGTTGTGTGGAACTCAAATTCATCTTTTTGTAGTAGATCACATTAAACACGTGACTAGTTCATTCTGATTAGTGCTTACTACTGTAAATTGTTTTTATAGACTCCAGATTAATTAGTTTTGTACAACTCTTACGTACAATCATTTATTCTATTTCTGCTGTCTTATTCTGTGGTCTATCAGTTTGATAAAGGTATCAGCAGTTATTATCATGACCGGTTTTATTTTATAAATATGTAAAACTATATTCTTAGTCAAAAGTATATAGACTTCAAGATAATAATAGTGAGAAACTGCTCAAAGTATGATATTAGTATACGTGTATATGTACATTTCATACATCACGCGTAACAACTTTATAACAGAATAGATTCTTCATGAGGAAAATGAAAGAGAATCGATAAGCAACGAAACTAATTAGATGATCCCTTTACTTCAAAAGCAGATGGAATAAAAAGTGTTGTTCATGTGTTGGAGTGTTTAAAGAATATTGATTAAGTTCCTTAAAACAGTAATTACATATCATGATAACATTCATTTGTTGCGTGAAATTTTTGCTTCATTTTCATGGATTTTTTTTTTTAATATTTATTAACCAACAGAAAGATAATTATATGATATATCCCCACTATCTTATAGTAGATGTATGAATATACATAATGAAATAAAATTGTCGGAAACCTACTTCTGGCGTCTCACATTGGTCTATGGGATCTGCTTTTGTTTGGAAAGTTTACGTCGAAAATAAGTTCCTTATGCTACTGTACGTTCGGTTCAATACTAGAATGATAAATGCGTTAGAGCAAGTATATATATATATATATATAGATATATAAGAAAATAAGTTTACGTCGACAATAAATTCAGATACAAGGAACATGAATAAGCTTAATTAGCTAGTAGCTAGCTAGGTTTCACAGCGTTACAAACGTCTGCTATTTTATGAGCGACTTGAAACGTGAACATTTTGGCGACAGCGGTAGCAAAAGAAAATGGTTAATTATATGTTTGATTAGACACTATTTGTAGAAATAGTAGGTAGTTTTCATGTTCTTTCGTTTTAAATATAGAAATTATTTGATATATGTGATTCTATAATGCCAGCCATGTTTAGTCCTCGTATCATAATTCATACATATGTTAGCCATCGGTGCATGTGGTCTATATGCGCGAGTATGCATTGTGCTTTTATATCAACCCAGGGCAGGCCAGGATGATTAAGTAAAAATTTCAATAATTTTTTTTTTACAAATATAAGAACGTATATCTTATAAATTAAGGGGTTTATGTCTATATATTTTTTCTCAAAAAGTTTGGAGCCTAGAAACCAATGTTTCATTCGGCTTTGTCTAGTACCTGGTCAAACTATAGTCATGTATATGGATTGATTCATCATAAAATCCGAAAATGATATGACATATAAATAATTTCATAAAAATGGTTTCCTGTAAATCGATTCGTAACTATATATTTTGATGAAGCCAAAAAAACATATACCTTGTTACAATTCACAGATTTGAGCATTTAAATGAAATAGTATAGTATTGCTTTTGTCAAAAAAAGAGAGAGTATAGTATTGCACTGAACTCATAGTTCTTGATTTTGTTCACCATAATGCATGCAAACTTTCGGAAAAAAAATTTAACGAAATTAGTTGCTGTATCCTTTCTCTCTAATATCAAGTTTCAGTTGAGTATAATAATAATAAAAACACACTAAAGAGTATGAGGTTGTGATATAATAATCTATACAAACTTAGCACACCACGCTAAAAGGAAAAAATAAAAAACACTTTGCGAAGTTCTTCTTACATGTGACCTAAGATAATGAACTTCTGAGTCTTCAGTAACTCCAGAATGGTTCAAGATCAACCGGACCAGTGGAGGAAGATGGAACTTCTTGATGATCCATTCCTCTCCTCCCAAATTCAATATCGGTATTAGAAACTCCAGTTTCCTGCGAGATACTCAACGTTTTGAAGCTCTGCCTTCTGTTGTTCTCAAACATGGCTTGAGAAACCGACTGTTCTTGAGTAAGAACCGGATCAGAAACATGTAGAGAGTGAGGTTGGTAGAGTGGAATAGAGCTAAGGGCAGGGTTGTTGCTGAAGTAATTAAGTAATGTTCCTCTTGTTTCAGTTTGGTTGGAGAAGCAGGGCACGTAAGTCTGTTCGTTCTTGGTTGTGTTATTGCATGGTGAAGAATCTGTTAGAGGTGGTAAACCGGAACCTCCATAAGAACCTATTTGCATTAACGTCGAAATAGGTATCTTCTTGCCTCCAGCAGTTTTGTGAAAAACTCTACATATCACCCATTCATTCTGCCAAAATGAAACCAAACCACAAAATTTATCAAAACAAATCAAGAAACAGAGCAAGAAACAGAGCAAAGCTTGGATTCTAGGTTTACCTTGGCGGTTTTGGGCAAATTGTGAGGAGAGAGTTTCCCATCAAGCCTATACTCATGCATCACCCAGTTTGTTTTCTGCCCCTTTGGAGCTCTTCCTCTGTAGAAAACAAGTGTTTTCTTCATACCAACTAGTGATTTGCCTCTGAAAATCTCCTTATCCTTCCCTGTTGCCTTCCAGTAACCGGCTTGAGTTGCCCGGTTAGTCCTCAAACCGGTTGGATACTTTCTATCCCTCACACAGAAGAAGTACCATTCTTTCTCACCCATTTTTGCTTTATCTATTAACCAAAACAAACACAAAAACAAATCATATTTAGATCAAGAACAAATGATATTTTACATTCATAGCATAATTAACCAGCGTTAAAAAAAGACACGAAAAACAAGTCCAACACACATAAGAATCTCAAAAAAATGATATTTAGATCAGAGATGTTAAAAAACTTGGTTTGTTATAACCTACATGGCAACTCCCATGGCTCAGCTTTGTTCAAATCCACCTCACCAATAGCTTTAGCTGAAAAATCAATGTTGAGAACCTTATTGTGAAGATAGTGGGTTATGAGTTCTTCGTCTGTTGGATGAAACCTAAACCCAGGAGGCAAAACCATCTGCTCATCATCTTCCTTGTGAAACCCACCAAACGCTTCCATCTTTCTCTATCACCCAAGAAACCTTAAACCCTAAAAGAAAAGAAAATATCTGATCCAGCAACAAAAACAAAACCTTATTTGATAGAAAAGTTGTGTTTCTCAAAAGTTTTTTTATTTATTTGATCTTGAATGTAAAGATGGGTTCAGAGAATATATATAGATATAAATGTAGAGAGAGAGAGTAGATGTGAAAAGATAAGTTATGGAGAGGAACTAAAAAGGAAGGGAACTAAATGGAACTCGAAAGGTAGAATTTCTTTTGACGAAAATGATCGTTTTTTTCAATATGCAAATTTTATGTGTATGAACTAAAATAAAAATAATTATATATCCATATTTTGTGAGAGGAGGAAGATACGTAGCATTGTAACGCAACTTGGCTAGGTTGTTTAGCACTTTCCCTTTTTAAAAAGAAAGAAAATTTTTCTGCTTTAAAAAAAAAAGCAATTGTAATTTAAATGAAATTGATAAAACTATATTCGGATATAATTAATAGACTTGACTTAGTTTTTGCCTTTTTGGTTCTTTGAATGATTGAATATAACGCGTCGAGATTTGAGAATAATTATAATTAACGTTATAATGAAAATTCATTTTTTCGTTGTTAAGTTATACAATGAATAATGGCAGACTTTCAGTGAGTAAAATTAAATTATGAAGTTATATTTATGTGATTCAAGAGATTAAGATTGTAAGCGTTTTCGGAATTCATCAAATTCATTGATTTTTTAAAAACGTTGACGAAGAGGACAGTGCATGTCATTACAAGTATTTAATTGTTGAAATTCTGATGACTCGACATCATTTATTAAAATTCCATAATATTTTAATATTAATTAGTTTTTAAATACAGCTCGCCAGAAAGGCATGAATATGATTGACAACAAATGGAGTTTCTGCGGTTACTATTAGGGTTCTTTAATTTTGTTTGATTATCTGTCAAATGGGTGTTATTTTACTGTTGACTAACGGTGCCTAACCAGGTAAAAAAGGTCAAATCTGACTTATAGTGTTCATTGTTTCAATATAATCTCCTCTTTTTTCGATAATTTTTATTATAAATTATTTAAAATCTGTCTAAAAACTTTCAGGTGTATCAAGGCGAGGCAAAAAAAAAGAAAGGTGAGGCGGGTGCTTCCATTATGCACAGAATAATTAGAAAATTTCAAAGGTGCATCTTAGTGACCTAGTATATTCCCTCAAATAAAATAAAATATTTTTCATTTATTAAACCAAATATTGGGGGTGGCAGATGATAATGCATGTAGTTTCGGATATAAAAACAAAATACGTATCATACCGTATATCTGTACATACATAGTAAATACGGAAACCATATACGTTTAGCATGAACTATCAAAGTTATTTTTCTGTAAAAAACTTTACCCCGTTAAAGTAAGTACCAATCGTAATAGGCTTCTTCTTTTCTAAAAAGGTGATAATCCCTGCGATCTTATAAGAAAATCTTTAATTAATCTCATTCTAATTTTAAAGCCAGGAGTAATGACAAACTTGTCTGGCAAAATAGTGGATCAGACGATAATATTCTAATCAACAAATCGTGGGGTGAGGAAAGAACAGATCCAATAAGATTTGGTCGTCTAATAAATTAACATTCTATTTATAGAAAATGTTGCAAATTAGGTTGGTACGAAAGCTACTAATATTTCTATTTAAGGAAATAGATCTAATATGACAAGACCACGTGTATGGCTGTTTCTCGAGTGATCCCAAAGACTTCCGGTCATTAGCATAGTCAACTTGTCCACATCTGCAACGTCATGCCGATTCTAATCACACATAAACAATGTTAGATGCCAGCTATTAACCAGTTAGTAATTGGCACGTAGTGTAAATGAAAGCTAATCAAGGAATTACCGATGCAGCGATGGTTGACCTTGTTTGGGAAGTACTGCTCTGGAGTTACATGGCCGTTGGTGGCTGCGAGAGCCACTTAATTAAGAGCGTACGTAGCCGTTCTTGGTGTGCATCTCTTTGAACGAACAAAGAAAAAAAAGAAGAAGAGTACATATGGCCAACAATACGTGAGATTTAGACGAGATGGATAAAGTAAACACTATAGGAAATGATGTAAGACTGACTAGACGTATTGCACTATATCCATGTTGTACATAATAGACGCATTCTACACATTTTGAGTCTTGGTGATGATTGCGATCGGTATTAAATCGTATGCTCATAATCTTTAAAGATATCAAATCGACTAGACAATGAATCTAAAATGTATTGTTAATGGATCAAAAATTTGAAAAGATCATCTACATGTATGATAAGTGATAGCTTTTCAAGTTTTCTACCGTTTTATGCAGGTTTTGTTTACTATAGTGTATGTATGAGTGTGTCAAAAAGAATTCTTTTGTGATTTTTGTATATTTTACAATTTTAACTTCTGTTTGAGAAATAGAGATTGGCACTGCCATATATATTAGATCTCTGAATTATGGCCGAAGAATGTGTTCTTCATCAAAATAATTTAAGAAGAGAAGAAAAAAGATGGTTAACTCTTTCTTTTTTTTTGAACTTAAAAATTGTTACCTCTTGCTAAGAAAAAGGGAACTTGTAACCTGTTATTACAGCATTTTTAATTATTCAAATACAACCTGATAAAGAAGAAGTAATGAAAGGTGTTGTCTGGTATATCACATGCATATATACATTGCAATATAGTTAAAAAGAGATAAGTATTCGGGAACTCCATATTATTATTATAAAACATTATATATTACTACAAGATACCAAAAATGAAAATTGTCTGGCTTAGAACAAGGCCGGCCCATGTGATATTCCTGGTACAAAACGAAAAAGAGAATGTTATATGTATATATGGATAAACCTAAACCACTTAAGAAAACCTAATTCAAGCTGTAACACTATTATATTGTTTACTGGCCTAATTAGGCTACATTGCATATAACTGAACCTCACATGTACACATTTCTCATTAATGGAATACATCAGTTTTTTTTTTCTTTTAAGTTGGTTCTCTAGAAGTTTTGAAGAAGTTTTATTTCAGGATTAGTTATTAACACTTGCTCATTCTATATTCTATTTTTACAGAAACTGAAAAGAGGTTTAGAGTCTAAATAATTTATCATGCATAACTACGACATCAAGGGGGGATGTAGCTCAGATGGTAGAGCGCTCGCTTAGCATGCGAGAGGTACGGGGATCGATACCCCGCATCTCCACTTTTACCCCCCTTTTATCCTTTTTGTCACATTTTTTTTTTGTATTAAATCCACAAGCTCGGATGTACCTATAACTTCATGTACTCAACCAAGTAGCCATTGATCAATGTTCAAATACTTGTGATCAGGTTAAAGAAAATAACACTATTCATTATAGTTAGCAATTGCTACTTTGTTCCACAAGAAACGAAAAAGCTTAAGAAAGTTTCTAAAAAAGTATTGGAGAGAAACAGTTTCAGTGTTGGAAAATAAAACTTTCTATGTTTTCTTGAAAAACTTTCCTCCTTTATTCCCAATTCCACTCTCTGTAAGGCTCAACCAGAGATGTGATCTAGTGTCTGGTCTCCACTGCAACTCTACCAAGTTTGAGAACAAAACTGAGAGCAAAGGAGAGATCTCTGAATCTTTAACGTTCTTGCACGAAACCACTTTCAGATGTTCAAGCTCATGCCAATGTAGAATCACTGATTCAAGACCTGATGTTGTTAGCAATGAGCATCCTTCTAGATACAGAAGCTTCACTCTCCTGCAAAGCCAACAAACAATAAATATTCAAACGTCAAAACATAGAAGAGGAAGATTTTTCGAATTCCAAACTAACCAGAATTCGAACCGAAATAACCGAACTTAACTAAAAAATTCGAATTTTATTCAACTTAAACCGAAAATTTAACCGAAAACCAAAAACTTCAGTAGAAAATTTTGAAACCAAACTAACCGAATACCGAACCAAACCAAACCAAACCGGATTTCTTTTCGGTTCACTTCGGCGAGATTTAGACCGACCCAAACTAACCAAAGAAACCGAAACCGCAGACCTACTCTCATACCAGTTCATATTCTCACCATTACCAAACCACAAAAGTATTTAAGACGAAACAAAGTTTTTGTCAGTACCTAAGAGCCGTTGCCAAGCTGAAGATATCATCATCCAATCCCCAACAGTCTTGAAAAACAACCTCTCTCGCTGCTTCACACATCTTAAACAAAGCTTTCACAGCATCCTTCTCTCTCAACTGACACTTCTCCAAGTGCAACCTCTCCAGCGCAGGACAAGAACGACTCAAACATTCACCTAGACCAAAACCACAATCAATCTTCTTACAAGAAACTAGCTTCAGCGTCTTGAGATTCTCACAATACCCAAGCCCACCAAGCCACCCTGCTTCCATCTTATGATCACAAACACTAAACTCCTCAAGCATCTGACAACACTCGCCTATCTCCTTAACCCCATCAAACCCTCCTCCGCATCCAACAAGCTCAAGCTTCACCAGCCTCTTACACCCTTGAGCCACAATCATCAAACCAATATCCGAAACCAAACCGACCAATCTCAGTATCTGCAGATTCTCAAACGCACCAACTCCAAGCAGAACACTGTCACAACACTTTAACAGTTCCAGCTCTTGCAGCCTCGTACACGCTTCAGCCACACTCAACAAACCTAACTCGCTAGCGTTCGCCACCACAAGCCTCCTGAGAGTAGAACAGCCAGACGCAAGGACCCTTAACCCCCTATCAACAGTTTCAGCAGACAACAAGAGTCTCTCCTCCTCAATAAAGTCTACACTTTGGTAACACCCAACACCCACAGTAACCGAAACTAACCCACCACACGTTCCGACAACCAAATCAACGTTGTCTAAATTGGGAAACCTAGAGACAAGCCGACCAGACTCGAGAACTCCCCAATCCGACACCTTAATCGACCGTACAAGCGTACCGTGGAGTCTTAACCATCTCTTGCAGACTAAAGACAGAGTCTTTCGGTGAGATGGAGGGACCTTGGCGATGATTGTGAGGAGAGTGGGGTCGGGTAAGAGAAGGGTAAGATCGGATTTGGGGATTTGAGGAGGAGGAGGAGAGGAGAGTAAGTGGTGGTGGTGGTTAACCCAAAGCTCTGACCAGCTTGCTCTTCGTTTGTTCAATGGCGAAACTGGACTCGTCTCCTTCTTCTTCCCCGAAAACGACATCGTTTTGCTTCACCTTCCCTGAAACCAATCGTTTCCCGAGAAAGATTAAAACTTTGACGGATTTTTCTGCAGTTAAACTGGAAAGTTTGAAGCTTTGCGAAAACTTGCAATCTCTTCTATTTTGTTTTTGTGATTTTTGGTTTATTTAAAAAAAAAATATTTTAGTTTTGTCTCTCTCTCATATGCATAGTGAAGCAAGCATGTCACTCTCATTGTTTCTGATCCAAAACATGAAGCACCACTAGATTTTATTAATTTATTTAATGATTTCTATTTATAGATGCTGACAAAAAGAAAAATTTCAATAAATTATGGATGGAAAGGTACAAAAAATTAAGATTAGTAAGTGGATGATGATAGCAGAACAACCTCATTCACTCACCATTTACAATTTTTTTTTAGATGGTTTGTGAGATTGAATTTACACAAAAAAAAAAGAGGTTAAGAGCGAGGAGCAGCCATTTGTTGCTTCTTTATCCTCTCATGTGACTTCACCATACTGTCATAAGAGAAGAGGTTACAATACTATACTGTGGTTTTGTTTCTTTCAGTAAGTGGAACAAGTTATTATTTGTTTACCTGATATCATGAGGAGTGATGAACATCCACTGTGAACCTTTCTCCAATGCAAAATCAACCAACGTGTCTAAGCTTATTTTCCTGCTTACTGCGTCCTGAATATTTTGCCATAAACCGCTCTCTTTTTAGGCGTCTAAGCAGGCTAAAAAAGTATGACAACTGCATGTAATAATATGAGTGATGTGGAGATTACCATGAACACATCAAACTCGTCCATTGCTCGAACTGGGGCCTCAGTCATGTCGTGAAGTGCTAATGTAAAGCCTAAAGTTGAGAAAGACCGTTCTCCACCTGCAATTTTATGACAAGAGATGGGATTGATCAAACTCTCAAGCTGCCTAGATGATCAAATGTTTTTACAATCTTCTTTTAAGTCTTCAAGGGCTTTTATACAATCTCATGTGTTAAACCATGTTTAGAACACCCTTGTACTAAGTCTTAATTCAAATTGAGGAGAGAGGCAGACCTGAAAGTCCTCTAGTGTCTCGAACACCGCTTCTTGTTGCATCTTGAGGCATCTTAACCTGTTGAAGAATAAATATGACAGCAACCCAGTTCATTAAAGTAAATAATATAGACACATCAAGATGCAAAATGTAGCATTATGTTTTTAATTACCTCTATGGACAAAGTTTTGTCTTCATAAGAGACCTTGATTTGTCCGCTGATTCCTTTCTTTCCTAAACGTTTGTTGAATCTGCTTTGAACATCGCCAATCAAAAGGAAATGTTAGAGCTAAAACCTATTCACAATAATGAACAAAACAATTCATACCCCCAAGTTAACATGCTCGCCGTATCATATTTGTTGAGTTGGAGCTTCTTCCACCGTGAATCTACCGCATCTTTGCACACCTGATTAAACAATGTTTCTCCACATTAAATCATTGGCATATATATTGACAACTTTGGATACACAAAAGTATATATATATACCTTCAGTTTTTCTCGAAAGCTCTTGTAAGTTTTGCGTTTTCTCCCAATCTTGTGTTCTTTTTCCTCGAGCGTAACCCTGAGGTCATCGATTGATTCAGAGTACCTGAACACAACAAAAGATGCATGTAACGTTTAAACATGCATTCAACGGGTATAGGTACAATCACAAGGCAAAAAATAGATACGCACTCGTCACTCTCTCGCTTCAGTCTATGATTTATTCTGTTAATCTCAGCACTAAGCTGAATAGGTGTGGACCCATCCCAAGGACCTAAAGCAGTTATCTCACTCTCAGGACATATTATGGAAGCTTTCTCATTACTTTCCTGAAAGTTTCAGCAGTCAGAACAAAATATTAAAAAAGTTTTGGAACAAAGAGCAATAACTGTTTATTCTTATTACCAGCCGCTTGGCTTCAAGCTCCTTATGTTTAGCTTCAGCCATTTTAATATCTGGTAAGACCTTGTCCTTCATTACATCTTCATAATGGTTCTTATCCTGAAACAGAGAATAAAAACTTAAGTTTTCTAACTGCAAACACAAGTAAAAGAACCAAACTCTTTAAGACGGTTGTACCGTTTCTGCTGATTGGAGCCCCGTTTCAATCTCCTTTAGCTCATTCTCTGCTTCCTCAAAGACGTCAACTTTACTCTTGGCTGACTCTAAATACAAGTTTTGGAAGGAAAAAGTTAATACTGCTTGCTCAAGATGATCCAATAAAAATAAAATGTATTGTCAACATACCGATAAAGTTTTCATATGCAGTTTTAAGTTCATTAGCCTTTAGTTCAGCTTCCGTCAAGCAGTCTTGGAGCTTTTGCAGTGAGGATTCTTTCTCCTCTATCTCTTCTCGAGAGTTCTGAGAAATACAAAGAGTTACAATGCTTCAGAAATGATGCTGTGGGGGTGGAAAGTGGTTCCAACCAATAAAACTAACCGTTATTTCTAGACGAAGTTCATCAACACTTGAGGTAGGTGAAGCTTTGGTTACAGCAGCGACTGAGTTTTTCAGATCCTGCAACTCAAGTTCCTTCCGTGTAAAATCTTTCTCAAGTTGGTTGCATTGTCTCTGTAACATAAAGAAGAAAACATATGTAAAAACAAGCAAAATGTTTCAGACAAGACAGCAAAACTGGGTGACGCTTAGACAGCAGCGAGTTTACCTTCAGTCTGCGCATTTGAGGCTCAAGATCCTCGAGATTCACCTCTGCATCCCTCTTCTGTCTCCTGCTTTCATGTATCTCACTTTGTTCTTTTGAAGCCTCTACTTCAAGATCCTTGATTTGGTCATCAAAAGAAGCACACAACCGAGTCGGTCTTCGACCACGGGGAGGAAGAGTTGTCTGAACAGGCCCACGGGAAAACCTGAGTCAAGAACATGAAGAGTATTGTTATCTAGACGCAAATCTTACTCCACATCTGTTCTTGCAAATCTAATTGGTTGCTTACATTCTGTATCCATCTATAGTGAAAACCTCTTTGAGATGTGCAAGCCTTCTCTCAAAGGCAACCGTTTTGCCAACCTCATAACTCTCTGCGAGCACTTGCCTCTCCACACCCATCTAGAAACATCCAGAAACCAAAGCTAAAAATGAACACCATCACACAATGGCTGTAGGATGAGAAGCTAGTAAATAATACAAATAAGATTACCACATCCACTAAGACGTTAAGAACAGTATGATTCTCAGAGTTTAAGACAGAGAGAATAGTTGGGTGTTCCGTCTGAGGAACCATGTGCCTTGGTATAACTAACCTGCATAAACCAATTACAATGATGTTCAAGCTACCCATTCATCAAAGCAGAACATAGACAAAGATAGTGTAAGTAATTTTTTTCAGATTTTAAACCTTGGTCTTGAGAAGTCATAGATGATGATCTTCAGATTGTTATAATTAGCTTCCTTTCCACAGCTTCGCAAAGTTATTAAATCTTGGTGATTGGTCACAATAAACGCGTTCAGGAGATTTCCAAGAGCTTGTTCAACAGCAGAAGCCCATTTATTACCGTTGACCAATGTCTGTAGAAAGCCACACGATTAGAATAACACAAACCAAAGCAGCAGAGATTGTCTTTGTACGCTTGAAAATTTCAGATTGTCTTTACACTATGTATGGTCCATTTAAGAAGACAAAGAGAAACTTACCACATGAGCACCAACAGGGCCAATAGGTGGCATTTTAAATTTGCGATGATGTCTCTCAATCGCCCTCAGAAGGGTAATGACTCTGTCCCCTCCAAATGCAGTAACCTAGCAAGAGAAGTTTAAAATTATCCAACTAATCCTCGAGATTGTCATCATCCTCCAAAACAGTATATATGACATGTAAAGCACCTTATTTGTTTGATGTTTCTTGAGATCATTGATGTGAGAGTTTATACTCCTTTGCTTCTTTTCACGCTCTCTAATCTAGAAAGCCAAAATGTCAAATAGCTGAGTGTAAATAAATTTAAAAGACTTCAAAACATTAAGGTGATGATTTGTACCTTATCCTCTATGAGTGCTATCTCCTTCCCTATGACTGATGCTTTCTCAGTTACCATCTTCTCTTCTTCTTTCAAACTGAATTGGAATTTTATTTAATCAATCCTTAGCGAGAAAAAAGAAGAAAATATTGAAAAGAGGCTCAAGAGTAAAAAGAAAAATGAAAACTATAATAACCTGAAAAGCAATGCTTTAGCCTTCTCAGCCTCTAGCTTCAACTGACTCAGGTTTTCTTCGGTTTCAGATTGTTCAGCCTGCAATCATTATTAGACTGTAAGAACTATATACAACTACACACTGAGTATACAAATGAAAGAGGACCTGTGTGCTTCTTATAGTCATCTCATCGATATCTTTAATCTGCCGTTCAAGCCTCATAACACGATCTTTAATCCTCTTGATGTTACTGCACTTATGACGGTGGTCTTCTTCTAGAGCAACCTTCTCTCTTGTAGCCTGCTTAAAAATATTACATCAACCAAAGGTAATTTCTAAAGCTAACTATGAGATACTTTAAAACTAATTTTTAACATACCGTCTTGACTGATTGCCGCAAACACTCTATTTCTCTTTTCACTGCAGTTGATTCATCCATCAGGCATGTAACTTGAGCTTTCTTATTGGTCAGCTTCTCCCTTAAAGACTCCACCTCACCCTACATAAATGGTCAGCTATAATCAGCATCAGGACAAAAGAACTAAAGCGGTAATATAAAGAACATATTGCTTACTAGTTTCTGATCGATTTTATCTTGACAAGTAGGCACTCGCTCTCTGAGTTTCACAAGCTTCTCACTCTGTTCCTTGAGCTCCCTATCCACATCATAGACCCAAGACCAAGCTAGTTTCTTTTTCAAAAGCTGCAACTGTTGATATACTTCTTCAAATTTTTCCATAGTCTTTATCTTCCCAAGCAACTCAGTGATCTCTTTCTCTACTGGCTTTATCGTCTCCTCCAACTCATCCATAAGAGCACTTGCAGCTTTCAACTTCGTGTAAACACCAAGAAGAAGATCATCGACTTGCTGAAGAAGAGTTGCCTTATAAAAGAACTACAAAAACAAAATCTTTCAGTAACAATATCACAAAGAAAATACATACTAATGTACTATACATACCTTGAATTTGTCTTTGTCGTTGCCAGAATGTAAAAACTCTCTGCTCTTGTCTTGACTCATTATCACACATGGATTCTCAACATCAATCTAAATCAAAGAAAGATAATAAAGATCCAATGAATTGGTATTAAATACTAACATTGTATATGGTCAAAGTTTTAAACTTGAATGAAAGAGAAAAGCTCACATTGTAATGTTCAACTAGTTCACGTAGCTCCTCCTTTCTGTTTGATATTTTTCTCCCTGGACGACACAAGTTGCAGAGAACAAGTAAGCAAATATCCTCTTGAATCAATTAGTTGTTAAAAGGCACATCTAAATCAGGGCCAGTCCTGAACATAGTCTAGTAAATAATTTGGCATATGGCTCCCAAAATTTTACCAAATAATTTAAGCCCAAAAATTTATATGAAAAGAAAATTATATAACTAAATTGTTTATAGCCCCCAAAATCTCATGGCCGATTCTGAACAGCCTTAGCATATGGCTCCCAAAATTTCACCAAAAAATTTAAGCCCCCAAATTTATATAAAAAAAAAATTATATAAACCATTGCTAAATTGTCTATAGCCCTCAAAATCTCATGGCCGATTCTGAACATAGACTAGTAAAGCCTTGGCCAATGGCTCCCAAAATTTTACGAGCAAATTTAAGCCCCTAAACTTGTAAAAGAAAATTACATAAACTATTACTAAATTGTCTATAGCCCCCAAAATCACGACTAGGTGTACTTGACAAAGTAAGTAAGAAACCACATTGAAACAAGTAGAAGCACATACTATGAGACAAAGTGTATGTAAGCCAGACAAGATTAATATAGATTATTTATTAACCTTGAGAATCCTTTAGCACGGTAGAACTAGTGGAATGAGAGATCCTGCGCTCGATAACGAGAGTATCACCATAGACATTTGGCTTAAAAGCATCATCTCCTTCGTTATTCATTTCGACATGAACAAGTGCATCGCTGCAACCAGTTTTGATGAAATCTTTGAGCGTCGAAGCGCGCTGAGTCCCCTTGGCACGACATCCAAATGCGACACATAGAGCAGTCAATATCGCACTCTTACCGCCTGACATTTACGAAAACACCCCCTCCCATTGGTTATTAATTCATTACAGCAGACAAATAAAAAAAAGGACCAAACTTGGTAAGAAAGATTACTGACTTCCGTTTTGACCGGTGATGAAATTGACCCACTCGCCGAACTCGATCTCGAGGTTACTGTGGCACATGAAATTCTCGAGGCGAATCTTGAGAATCGCGCCTGAGCTGGAACGCTGACTGTTCCCTCGATCGCCATGGTTAGACTTATCCATATTGTTAAAGACGCTCTCTCTAGGGTTTCGTTTCGTGCGAGGAGTGGGAGAGAGTTCATGAGGTGAATGTATGTATTGGCGGGAGAAAAAAAAGAGGAGACACGTGTACGTTTATCTCAGATGACACGTCAGCCACCTGATTTCTTGGGATTTTGGAAACTTCATTAAAATTGGGGATTCGATTCCCCGGTCCAAGCGAACCGGAAACTGGTTCGCGCATTAGTTTTATTTTCTGTCTTATTTCGATTTTGATCCGCCAAGCAAATTATAGTTCTAGAAATTAATCCAGGCGGTAACTCGATTCTAACTGAAATATTTTAGTATATTGAGCATTAACCGAATACATTAATATAAATATAGAATATGTTTAAATTTTTTAAAACAATACTAAAAATCATAGGCTTTAATATATTGAGTATTTACCGAAAATTTAATATTTTTAAAAAAATTCAAAAATATGAAAATATTGTTTTAGTGCATAGTTGGCATCATTCACTAACATATGATGAAGATAAAAGAGGTTAGGAAGTTTTGTTATCTCTGTTTCTCTAAAGAATAACGATTTTATAATTGTTAGTCCACCAATTGATGAAATATTACGAAGTTTTACTAAATTAATTGACAAAATAAAATAAAATGATGCCCATGTACCATGAAAGAAAGTTTAATATACATTAGTACAAATGTAGAATGTGTTTAGGAATTTTAAAACAACACAAAGATCATAGTCTTCAGTATATAAATCATTTACAGAAAAATTCAATATTTTCGTAGAGGTTAACACATAGATTTTAGAAAAATTCAAAAATATAAAAATAATATTTTAATGCATAGTTGGATCATTCACTAACATACGATGAAAGTCAAAGAGGTTTGAAACTTTTGTTATCTCATTTTCTCTAGAAAATAGCGATTTTATAGTGGTTAATCCACCAATTTAGGAGTATTATGAAGTTTTACTAAATTAATTGACAAAAATTAAAACGATGCTCATATACCATGAAAGAGAGTTTAATATACATTGATACAAATGTAGAATGTGTTTAAAATTTTTAAAACAATACTAAAGATCATCGGCTTCAGTATATAAAATATTTACCGAAAAACCCAATATTTTCATAGAGTTTGTTAACATATAGATTTTGAGAAAAAAATAAAAAAAAAATATGAAAATTCTATTTTAATGCATAGTTGCATCATTCACTAACATATAATGAATGTCAAAGAGGTTTATAACCTTTGTTGTCTCCGTTTTTCTAGAAATTAGTGATTTTATAATGGGTTGTCCACCAATTTAGAGAGTATTATGGTTTTACTAAATTAATTGATAAAAACTTAAAACGATGCACATGTACCATGAAAGAGAGTTTAATATACATCAATAAAAATGTAGAATGTGTTCAGTATATAAAACTTTTATCGAAAAACTCAATATTTTCAGTATATCACATAAATTTTGAAAAAAAATCAAAAATATGAAAATACTATTTAAATGCATAGTTGCATTTTTTCACTAACATATGATGAATGTCAAAGAGGTTTATAATCTTTGTTGTCTCCGTTTTTCTAGTAAATAGTGATTTTATAGTGGTTAGTCCACTAATTTAGGGAGTATTATGAAGTTTTACTAAATTAATTGAAAAAAATTAAAACGATGTACATGTACCATGAAAGAGAGTTTAATATACATTAATATAAATGTAGAATGTGCTTAGAAATTAAAAAAAAAACACTAAAGATCATACGCTTCAGTATATAGAACATTTACCGAAACATTCAATATTTTCGTAGGGGTTAAACACATAGATTTTGAAAAATAATTCATAAATATGAAAATATTGTTTTAATGCATAGTTGCATCCTTCACTAACATATGATGAAGGTAAAAGAGATTTAGAACTTTTGATGTCTCCGTTTCCCTAGAAAATAGCGGTTTTATAGTGGTTAATCTACCAATTTAGGGAGTATTATGAAGTTTTACTAAATTAATTGACAAAAAATTAAAACGATGTCCATGTACCATGAAAAAGAGTTTAATATACATTAATACAAATGTAGAATGTGTTTAGAAATTTTAAAACAACACTAAAGATCATAAGCTTCAATATATTTTGCATTTACCGAAAAATTCAATAGGTTCGTTGGGGTTAACACATAAATTTTGAGAAAAATTCAAAAATATGAAAATAATGTTTTAATGCATAGTTGCATCATTCACTAACATATGATGAATGTCAAAGAAGTTTGGAATTTTTATTGTCTATGTTTCTCTAGATAATAGCGATTTTATAGTGGTTAGTCTACCAATTGATGAAATATTATGAAGTTTTACTAAATTAATTGACAAAAAAATTAAAATGATGTCTATGTAGCATGAAAGAGAGTTTAATAGACATTAATACAAATGTAGAATGTGTTTAGAAATTTTAAAACAACACTAAATATCATAGGCTTCAGAATATAAAGCATTTACCGAAAAAATCAATATTTCCATAGAGATTAACACATAGATTTTTAAAAAAATTCAAAAATATGAAAATAATGTTTTAATGAATAGTTGCATCCTTCACGAACATATGATGAATGTCAAAGAAGTCTGGAACTTTTGTTGCCTCTATTTCTCTAGAAAATAATGATTTTATAGTGGTTAATCCACCAATTTATGGAGTATTATAAAGTTTTACTAAATTAATTGACAGAAAATTAAAACGATACCCATTTACCATGAAAGAGAGTTTAATATACATTAACACAAATGTAGAATGTGTTTAGAAATTTTAAAACAACACTAAATATCATAAGCTTCAGTATATAGAGCATTTACCGAAAAAATTCAATATTTTCGTAGGGGTTAACACATAAATTTTGAAAAAAATTCAAAAATAGAAAAATAATGTTTCAATGCATAGGTGCATCTTTCACTAACATATGATGAATGTTAAAGAGATTTGGAACTTTTGTTGTCTCCGTTTCTCTGGAAAATAGCGATTTTATAGTGGTTAGTTCACCAATTTAGGGAGTATTATAAAGTTTTACTAAATTATTTTATTTTAAAATTTTCAAAATATTTCTAATGATGAAATTATAACTTATTTTATTTTTAAATTTTAAAAATATTTTTAATGATAAAACTATAACATTCCAGTTACCGAAGATTAGATTTATTTTATTTTAATCTAAACTATAATGATGAAACTATAATTTATTTTATTTTGAAAATCCGGAATTATAGATCCGGCTACAAACAGATTTTTGTGTCTAGCCTTCAAATAACCTATATAGTCTTGCTAGTCCTCTACAAAAGTGCTCAGTTACAGCATATCGATTTCTTAAACATTTGAGTAAATTAATTTCAAACAAAGAGCAAAAAATGGTTTCGTTGCGAATTAAAATCATTTCTTGGAGTTTTTTTTTGCCAGTTCAAGCCTACTTAGTACTGATACAAAAGCTTCACTTCCTTAGCCGAACTTAAACCACCGGTTTCTTGGTTGGTTTCAGTCGTCATGATCGTGATTCCTGAACCGTATGATTCTATTGATGAACACTCTCTCGCGCCGGTATCTACCACAGAAAACACCACAAGATTTCAGTGAGTATGTTTGTTTTCTATAATGGAGTTTGTGATAGTCACAGGAGAGAATACGCACATGACAATGGCTGAGAGACAAAAGCAGAGGAAACCGATGGCGAAATGGACGGAAAACGTTGCCCAGAAGTTCTTATGGTCGAGAATGGTTTTCTCTGAGATGACAGTGATTATGCCAGAGAGTATAAGAATCTGCCAACCTGAAGGAAAACACTTTCTGAACGAGAATGATGAAGAAGGATCGCCCTGTAGAGAAGAGTGGAGTTAAACAACAATAAAAGTACCATAGTTATCACAATACAGTAGACAGTTTCATTTAATCAAAAGCATACCTGGAAGTAACGTTGGATGAATAGTCCTGAATATATAATCCTAAACATCATATCTTTTTTTTTTAAAGTCAAGAAGACCAAAGAAGTTAATGTAATTGCAGAATCTACATATATATATGGGTAAAGGATACTCAAGGAGTTCGCCAAGATTAAACCTATTGCCCCTGCAGATCTTATCAGCAGAATATTCAATGTTATGTAAACCAGTGAAAACACAAGCAACATGTCGTTTGATCGCTTAAGTTGATCCTCTGTTCCAATTGCGTGTAAAAATGCCTCGGAGGTTCCTAACAAAAATAATTTACTAAAGTAACCAAGACTGAAAGATGCAACTAGTAACCGCAAAATCAAGAAGATCAAGAAGTGATTACTAACCATTCATTGCCAGGACAATGATGTAGAGACAATAAAACTGTAGCGCCAAGGAAGCTTCTCCATCGCTCCATTTCTCACCGTACAACAATCTGATGAGAGAGTATGAATAGCCCGGGCCAAACGCCATAAATATAAGACCTATTAACATCACAAGCTTCAAGGCCTCGGTTAAGCAAGTTCCGAGTTTCTTCCTCTTTTGCTGGTAATCATCACCTGACAAAAAAGAGAGAGAAACATAAACCATCTATATTTCAATGAGCTGAAAATGAACATACTGTATCATACTAAACTCAGGAAGAGAAGTAAACCTGATGCGAACCTGGCAAATGTAGTGTATGAACTTTCTTCAAAAGGGAGAAACACCATGCGTACTACTAAACTCCCTGGAGGTTTAAAAATTGTGTAAAGAGATATTTATAAGCAGAAGAAATATAAATATACTTTGTATTGTTTTGTCACCAAAGAGACTTGCCTAGTTTGTCAACGATCCCATATACAGCCTGGTTATAAGGTGTATCTAACCAAACAAGAACCAACTTTTCGCCTTCTTGAAGGATCAACTTTCTGAAGGACTGAAAAGTGAATAGCATACACATGTTCGAGAGCTGCTTATCGAGATCCATGAAGCTCCCAGGTCTGTGAAAACATCACAAAAATTGTTGAATGTTATTGAAAATGAATGATTTGATTAAAATTGGAGAACTCATACCTGAAAGGAAAGAGATTCAAGCTTTTAGAAACACCACGCATGAGAAAGTAAGCCCAGTACCCAAGAAACAAGGAACCTCCATATGCAACTTGTGAAAGTGCAAAGATTATCCCCTTTTCCTGCATAAGTTTTAAAGATAATTAAATTTTATTTTTATAATATAAGATTCTTGAAGCATGCTTCTTTTTCCCGAAACAAAATGGAACTGTATAAAGAACTACTCCCTCCATTTCATTTTAATTGTCGTTGTAGATTATATTTTTTTGTTTCAAAATAAGTGTTGTTTTAAAATTTCAATGCAAAATTTATTAAATTTATATTCCAATGTTAAATGTGGTTAAGTGTATAGGTAATGATGTTTTAATTTATAACATATACAAAACTAAATGTTTTCTTAAACTGTGCACACAAGTCTAAAACTACGATTAAAATGAAACGGATAGAGTAGTAACTTATTTACAGAACGTACCATATTGGTTTGCTTGACAATGAGAAAGCACAAAGTTACACAGCGTGAAAACGTAGCAACAGTCTCAACAACCAGTCGCAATTTCAGAAGCATCAATGTCTGAGAGAGGATATACAGAGGCTCAGCCATCAGCTCCAGCACACACGCAAATCCTGCCAGTTAAGTTGATTAGTCCTTAAGTTGATAACAAAAAAAAAATAGATTAATCCTCCAGCAACAATGTACCGTGGATCAAGATAGCCTGCGCGTATGTATCGGAGTAACTAAGGTTCTGCCACCAAAGGACAAAGATGGATGCTGCAATAGTAATGGCTACTCCGAATGGAAACGTCACCCATGCCACTTTCAGTAACTTAGTCACATCTTTCTCTGATACAAGACCGTCACTGCATTACGAAATTAAAAGGAATATCACTAAGCTAAATTTTAGTTATGTGCTGATTAAGTAGCGCAAACTGCTTTTATGTGTGTACCTGTTAATGTCAGCACGCAAGCAAGCGCGACGGAATCCCTCTCGGCTGAGAAACAAGACACAGGTAACAAAGAGATGGAACTGGACTGCGTAGAGCTACATTGCAATGAGAAGAAAAAAATAAGATCGGGAGTTACTCAAATGAAAGTCCACTAAAAGCAAGTAGAGCTAAGAGTTATATGAACTTGATAATTGTTACTAAGCACAGAAACCTAAACCTGATCTTCAACAACTAAAAATCCATACGTTAGCAATCAGAATAACAAAACTCATCTTAACTCTAACAAATTCATACAAATACAACAAACCAAACAGTCAGAGCTACAGAGTCAAGACTTAAAAAAAAACATGACTTGATCAACGTAAGCACAGAAACAAAAACCTGCTCTTCCACAACTAAAAGTCCATGCTTTACTAATCAGAACACAAAACACATCTCTACCCTAAGAAATGCATACAAGCACAACAGCCCAAACATTTAAAGGTACAGAGTTACGACTTATATAAAAAGCATGACTAAGTAAGCACAGAAACCAAAACCTGATCATTCACAAGTAAAAGTCTATACTTTTAACAATTAGAACACAAAACCCATTTTTACCTTAAGAAATGCATACAAATATAACAACCCAAACAGTCAAAGCTGCGGAGCTAAGACTTATATAAAACATGATAAGTGTTAACTAAGTCCATAAACAAAAACCTGATCTTCCACAAGTAAAAGTCCATACTTTACCAATCAGAATAACAAAAACTCATCTTTACCATCAGAAATGCATACAATTACAACAACAACAATCCACATAATACTCCCCATCAAAGCACCTACATTGGCAAAATCTAAGAACATATCTATTTGAACTGGTGAACAAGGATCTATTTACCGCGTAGTCTGCTTCAGTGAGACGCCTCACGATCCATGAATTGAATAAGAAAGGGATGCCTCTGGAAAGAAACTGCGTAGCTAAATTCCCAAAATTTCAATCGAGGAAGAAGCTAATTGGAGAGCAAAATGCAGCAAAAGAGAGGTTTTCAGAAACACAAACCTAGTAAATACTTGAACGTGCGAGAGAGGTTAACGCTATCTCTATTACTCGCCATTCTTCGGGGAGATGCTAAACTCCAATCAGTTTAGCTTTGATCAAAATGACCGGAGGCGACGGCGACGCCGCCTCCATAGAAAATTTAGTTTTGGTCGGTTTGGTTCAAAATTTTCGGGTATGATTCCGTAAGCAAACCGGACTTTTCGATTTTGGTTCGGTTAAAATTAAATATGTTAGTTAATAACTTAATATCGGTTTTCTGTTTGACAAAAAAAAAAACTCAACGAAGCAATTTTTAAAGTTTCTCTTGAATATCTCAGTAATACTTAAGTAATTTAACTGTATTTAAATAAGTATCTTAAATTCAAACCGAGTTAATAAATTTTGTTTCGGTGGGATTGGGTCGGTTCGGATGAAATGACATTGCTAATCGATAAAAACTTATTTGATGAAAAAGAATGTCAGAAGTGGGATTTGAACCCACGCCCTCTTTCGAAGACCAGAACTTGAGTCTGGCGCCTTAGACCACTCGGCCATCCTGACTATTTGTTTGTTACCTGACCAGCAAATTAATAGTCACCTCAACTATAGAAATGAAAACAGTTTTGAGGATAACCAGACTAAACTCGAATAACATCTGTATACAATATCAATTTTGGAAATCAATATAACTGCATAGAGTTGATAATAGAAAACACTTTTTAATATATAAAATATATGAAGGTCCCAAACGAAAAATGGAAAATAAACTTATAATAAAAAGAGAGGACTCCATATTATACACAGTGAAGAGCCACTCCAGTAACTTTCTTGCTTCTCACAATCAAGAGCAAATGTGTGTGTTCCATCTAGAAAAAAGGAACCAAAAGGCGAGTCCAAGTCAACATCAACTCTTGTTTCAACCATTAACCAATGTTATTATGTATATGAAGATATATTATTCATGCAAATTCACCTGCAATTAAGTGCTTGAGCTACCGAGATCAAAGTCCATTGTGTAATCATACTCTATCGTTGGAATAACCGATGCCATAAACTTCAAGAACAAGAAGAGATACCTATGTAGAAGATAAACCAGAGAGTAACTATCACTTTACATAGGAAAAATAAAGACTAATTTGTGAGGGGAACTTACTTGTCAACTTCAGGCTCCACTCCACGTGACATTAATACATCAATGATCTTCTTCATAACAGCTCCATGTCGACATGGATGAACTGAAGCGTGTTTCCCAGGCAAGTGTGGATGATCTTCTATCGTTACCGTTTTGCGTGCATGGTCTTGACTAACATCCTCCATTACAAGTTCAGGTTGCAGTAACACCCTTGACTACAAGACATACCACAATTTTTTTTTAAATGAGCATCAAAAAATGCAAAATTTGTCAAAACATAATGAATGAGTCAGAGACAGAGACCTCATCATAGCCGGTTAACCAAACACGGGGAGTTTGGTAATACTTGTCATACCTGAAATAAAGTGAAGCGAACAAATATAAGTTCCATAGATTGAGCCAAGAGTATAAGAGATATATTACATGATGACAAGATTTGAAAATGGGAAAGGAACAAGGAGCATACGTGATGCTAACATCATATGTTCTGGTCCTAAGGATATTATCGTCATCTGGTTCGTGAGCCACAAGTAAATTCGACTGAAGAGTTGCCTACCACAGAGATGACAAGAGAAAGAATGTTAACACTGCCACTCTCATCTCAGATTCAGTCTATTAATAGAATTAAAATCTAGCAAAGCTCATGTGGATATATAACCAACTCACAGGATCATTGTCAATATCATCAAAATCCTCCATATCTGGAATCTCTTCCTCCTCATCTCCACCACACCTAGGTTGAGTAGTATCTCTCTCGTTTATTTCCAAGGCATCCATGGATGGCAAGTCTTCATCTTCACTACCTTTATCTATCGCCACACATTGAACATATAAGAAACCATATGAGAGAAGATAAAACTTGCAGATGTGACAGGACAGAAAAGAATCAACCTTTAGGTCTTCCATGAGTAGCAAGCCAACCATCATTATCTTCATCATCAACCAAAACTTCACCTCCAGCAGCTTCATAATCCTCTGCCACAGAAGCAGCTCTTCGTAGACAAGGTACTGTTAAAAAAGCCACAAACTTCACCTCAATGCCACAATAAAAAAAAAACTTCAAAATCAAACATAAAAAGATCTCTAACTTTACCATTCCTAGTAATCAAAAACTGCTTCTCCAACGGCAGATACGGCTTCCTTTTGCTCGGATCACCAGCTTCCCTGATTAAATTTAAAAAAAAAATAGATTACACCTAAAACCCTAGAACTCGATAAAGCTCACAGCTTTACGCATAATTGAGAAATCTAACAAGTGGGTACTGAAATTGGAGCTGACCATGACCAGGTAGGGCACTTGGAGACGAGATTGTCGCCGGCGAGAACGAACTCGCTGACGCTGAGAACTCCCTTCTCCTTGAAAGCAGAGACCGTTCGAGGACCCGTCATCCTCTCCACTGCGCCTTTGAATGCTCCATGAATCTTCTGCGAAAGCACCATTGCTCACGACGAATTCGAGATTCGATTTGATCAAAAATCCCCTAATTGGCGACAATATCAATAAGGAAAACAAAACAGTATTTGTTTTCGTGTGGATTAGGATATGAGAATATAGTTTTATAAATATCACTATTAGTCCCTATACTTTTAAACATGTTTTGTTTTGTCCTTTTAACTTTTATCAATCGAAATAATTTAATATTTCTAATGTATCAATTGAAAAGACTTATTCATATTAATCTAACTTAGAAGATGTTGATTCTGATTCAGACTATACAATTAATAATGTAGCAATTGAATACTTTGAGTCAGATGAAGACGAAAACTTAATAACACTTATATGCACTATATGAAAAGAACTTGAGAGTTGCTCACAAAAAAAAATAAAAGAACTTGAAATCAAATTTATGCATTTATATATAATTTTATTTCGTGTTTTCTGTTTTTACTTAAAATAATTTTGGTTTCTAATTTATTAATTTTAAAAACAAAAACTAAAAACTTATACGCAAAATCTAAAATCACCGTTAGTATTTTACAAAAAAAATAAATAAAACAAAACTGAAAACCATAAAACAATCAGAACTCTAATGATAAATACAAACATATGTTAGATTTAATTATACAACACAATGTGGTAATATAAATTTTATAGTTTGTTGATCCTTCAAACATTGTTGAAGGTGAGATAAATATGATTCTTTTTTTTTAATCAAAAATTTCATTGGAACTAAGAAAGTAAGAATGATTGATTAGAGAAAAGTGTTTGCTCTTATCATGAACCAATGGATTCTGGTTTATGCCATGATTTTGTAACTTTATGACAAGTTTTCTCATGCAGTGGTGTCTCTCATACGATGGGCCATTGCTCCTAGCATCGACAACTCATATACATATTTACATAAAAATCTCTTCTCTGTTTAATATCCATATGGAAGTTGTGCATCTCTCTCTCTCTTTCAAGAGTCTGGACCATGTAGCTTGCGGTCCGTTATACTTTATCATCGAGTGTTAATATCTGCCTAAGCTATGAGACAAAACATTTGCTGCAAGATTCGCTATTCACTCCCCCTTATCCTCTTGCGTTAACATTAGATACACTCACTTGTAAATGCTATCCCATTAAAATTCCTACGTAAGGAAATTTAGACCCTAATTGTGTTTAGAAATATGCTCTTGGAAACAAGAAATTGTTTCTAAATTTTATGGTCTTTTGGACATGAAAAAACAGAACATACGTACAAGTTTGTTGCAAGAGTTCTTACCATACTAACATACACTCCACCCTCTTTAACGTTAAGTGTATCACTCACAAGTCGTTTCTCCATCATTTGAAGAAGACGAAGAGTTTCCCTGACTTCTTTGGAGCTCCTCCTTCACATCACTTCTCTTCCTTTTCCGTCCTGAGTTCACCGGAGCTTCATATTTGCCAGCGTCCAGGGGAAAGTTGAGCACAGCTTTTCTTCCCCGGAGCTTGAAAGCTGCACAGTCATACGCTCTTGCAGCATCGACATCACTCTCAAAGGTTCCTAGCCATACCCGAGATCCTTTCTTAGCTGGATCACGAATCTCTGCTGCAAATTTCCCCCACGGCCTTCGTCTCACTCCTCGGTAACGCCTCTGTTCTTCTTCTTCCTCTTCAAGCCTCTTGGCTTTTTTCCTAGTTGAGACACTCTGATCAGTCTCATGTGCTGATGAGGAATCAGGTTCTTGTTTAGGAACTTGATTCATCGCAGGCTCTATATACCAGAGTCCTGAGACACAAGAAGCATCAAAGTCAAAATCTCCCATAAAGTCTTCAAAAAGATGCTTCTGTATAGCATCCAAATCAGAGCTTTCCTCAAAAGTAGCCATGTTTTTCCAAGACAAGACACAAATGAGATAAAAAGAAAGAAAGAGTTTGCAAGTGATGTCTGAACAAAAGCTTTGATCTCTTCTTATTTATAAAAGGTAAAGAAGAGGAGAGAAGAAGGTAATCACAAAGTTATAGCAGCCATGAATGGGTAGGGACACAAACTCTCATGGTTTTGTCGCACTCTTAGTGGTTTCATAGATGGGTCCTAATTAGTGAAGATAACGTCGATCTTTTTCTGACCTTCATCAAAGTTATTGCATGACCTGACACTTCACATGAAAGCTGTAATCAACGTATACTTTTTTTACCTAATGGTTCTTAAGGATGAATCTTCTCATTTATGTTCAACTTGTCTTTTACCTCTCCGATGGTGACTACTAAAAGAACCATTTGATTCTCAACGGTACTGCATTATTATTTATTTTTTGGTTTCTTGTTTCCTAACATCCAGGGGCGGAGGCAGATATTTTTTTTGTTGGGGGCATGAGTAAAATTAGTTGATGGATTAGAAGTATATTTGATCAAAACAATGGGGGCATATTGAATTTATTGAGAGATTTACATGGAATTTTAAAAAGTTATTGGGGGCAAATGCCCCCCTCTCACACAATGTGGCTCCGCCACTGCTAACATCACATTATTTTATTATTTTCTATTATAAATTTGGAAATATTGGTATCATGCATGATGACGAAATATCTATACGATGTCATGCAATTTGTGTTTAGAGTGGTCCTCTCACTGTTTGTAAATACTGATAATAGATAAATAAACCAATCTATTTCAAAATTCTTTGTAGAATGGAGAGATGTCAAAGGAAAAAAATCCAATCAAAAATCAATATTTGATTGCAACTATGCATTTACTTCTTTTGTGGTTTAACTAGACCTTTAATCCTATTTTCGAATTTTTTGGTTATGATTCTACAGTTTGATCGATTGACATCATAAGGATAACATGTAACGTTTAAAGTATTTGAGACCTCATTGCTACCTGAATGGAAACTGGATCTACATTGGAAGAAAAAATACAGTAGATTCTAATAAAAGCTTAATAATGGATATAAGAAGAAAGACAGCTCAATCAAGTTGTTTCCTGGTGGTAGGCCTCTCCTGGTGGAAAACGATTTGAAGCAATTTGATTTCAAGAGGGCACCACAAATTAAACCTAATCTAGCTTCCTTTTCTTTTTATAAACAATATGAACGTATACGTATGTTATGATTAATTGGATGTCCTATTTGCGCATTTATATATATTGGTGCCATCATCCATTATTGGTTGTTACTGATATGGGTTTCTTTGGTTGTTATTGGTATGTTAATCACTTGCTTTCATAATTTAATATGGTTATTGAGTCTAGGTTTATAATGCGCTCCTATCTTTGAAGTTTTCGAAAAAAAAAGAGAGAGATAAAATGTACTTTTGTCGTTAACCTAAAGAATTATAAATGGAAACAGTCTATAGCTTGCCACTTAAGACATAGTGAGTTTACTGTCAGTTATAATTAACCATACACAAGATACAACCAAATTAAACTCTAGCAAAGGTCAAAATCAATTTCTAATCAGACCAAACCGAACAGTAAATAATTACGGTTAATATTAAGTATATCAAACATGAACGGCTAAACCGTTTACGTGAATGAACCCAAAATGTCCACTCTTATTTTACAAGTAAGCAAAAAAAATGTGACAACCGAACAAGAAGAACAAACGAAAAGAAAAGGCACTGTACGTAACGTGTAGAGCTCAACGTCCACTCGCATCGTTTCGCATGGGGATATATAAGCACGTAACGTGCACGTAGACCTCACCATTTTCGATATTTATATATGAATCCTTGTCTTCTTCGTAAATTCTCACAACGATCGGACCAAAGAATCATTCCCATCTCTTTTGACCATTCAAACTAGTGAAAAATGGGGGTACTCAGAAAGAAACACAATAAAAAATCCAGAAGGCCGTCGTTTAAGAGTGTTTTAACCTCAATATTAGCTACACAAGCCGCAATATTCCTCTTATTGCTCGCCGGTGTTTCCCTCGCTGGCACAGCCGTCGCATTTATCGCTAGCATGCCACTATTCGTAGTATTCAGTCCGATTCTCGTACCAGCGGGTGTTGCCACTGGCTTACTGGCCACGGGTTTAGCAGCCGCCGGTAGCTCCGGTGCAATGGCTGTCTCCCTCATCCTTTGGGTCATCAAGTACACTAACAAAATATATTACTATTATATTTTAGAAAACTCGTTACACTAGTGGAAAATTTATTTATACAAATTTTAAGTCATATATTGGGTGGGAGACTGACGGATTATAATTAACGCATAAGTTGATGATTACTGCACTTTGTTATTTACTCCTTCCATTTCAAAAAGATAAAAAAAGTTGAAAAAATATTTCACAAAGATAAATTTTATGTTTTATAAATTTATCATTATTGAATAATAGTACATTGTATTTTTAGGAAAAAAAATAATTGAGCTTATTGAATTATTATTGATTTAAATTTATTAAAAAGTGTAACTACAAAAAGGTATGCATTTATAATACATATTTGTGTTTTCGTAATTACGGGTGTGGTTGTTTACTTGTTTCTAGAATAAATATTGAATAAAGATCGATATTTCCCTTGAATACCACCTTTTCCAAAAATTTATGAAAAAAAGCAAATTACATTTCATCCATTCGTTACTCTAGCGCATCTACCATTGGGAATATTAAGTATATATATATATGCATGATTGAATACGTTTGTATACGTACAAATTATTAAGTTGAATGGTAGTGAACATGTTTTGAGCCGTAACTATTAAGAATTGATACCACGACTCTTAATATACAGACGTATTCATTTCTGTGTAGGCGAGTAACGGGCAAGGAGCCGCCAAAAATCATGTCAAAAGTCTTGAGAAAGGTGTTTCCTGGTGGAGGTACTCCATCTAAACTGGCAGCAAAACCAGAAGCCGAGCCAGCGGCCGCACCAGCTGCAGCACCATCAGCCGCACCAGCAGCTGCACCGAGTACATGAAAAGAAGCGGTGGGTAATAAGCAAAGGATGATAGATAAATAATCCAACTTTTAAAAATAAATAATAATATTACGTGGGGATCGAAGTTAAATTTTCAAATATCACTATACTAAGGATATCGTGGAACGAAATAGTAACAAATGTAAGCATTTTTATTGTATAACATTTTAAGAACGAAGCGATGTATCGTTGATGTTAATTTTATTCAAGTTCTTGTTTCACCAACGTTGTCAAACGAGACAATCTATAGGCCTCAAGGAACCATTGTAAGTTACATGTAAAATTGGGCCATTAATATTTGTGGTCAAGTAATGCCCTTTCCAAAAAAGAAAA